>NW_003307624.1:106277-155839 GCF_000143455.1 Volvox carteri f. nagariensis
CTGCCCTCTGCTGGGGGCCCGGCCGCGGCCGCGGCGGATCGGCTGGTCAACGGCCGCCGCTGCCGCCGGCAGGGACGCTTCCGATTTATCTGGAATTTCTCCATTGGCAGGTGGATGTAGAATAGATATAGCTTCTACATTTAATCTTTTGCGGAGCGAGATATGTAACTTTATGTCAAACTCGGTGCCATATAAAGCTATCTTTGTCGCGCTCCGATTTATTGGGCATGTCTCCTTTGGCATTTCGATATAGAATGGATATAGCATTCAAGCTCTATTTTTTGCGGGGCGAGATATGTAAGCCACTGACTGACTGACTGACTGACAGCAGTGAACCCGGGGGGCTCGGCCCCCCGAATGGCGCTTCGCGGCCGGGGCCTCGCCCAAAAAGTCTCCGTATATGCTTTCCTGCTTTTTATTGCAGAAACTGTGCTCAACTGATTGGAATTTGCTTCTGCCAGCTTTTACCGTATTGTCCAAACCCAGGTCTCCTTCCCGTCAGACGTTTATCGGCCGCAAGAACTCCTAACCAGGACACCTTCAGGTGCACCTAGGGTGCTTTAAGATTGTGATGCCGGCGGCCGCCCAGCGCTGCGGCTGCGAAATATTTGAATCTATTAAAATCGCTTAAAACTAGTGTATAGATCCGGCGAACAAAATTTCAGCGATCAGGTCTCGCGCCAAACTGAGCAGAAGTAACGCAACCGTGTTGTGCATGACTAGAAAAATCCCAAAACACAAGCATGAAAAAAAATATTTGAATGATAGCCTCTGCCTTACTGACGCTGAAGCGCTTATCCTGCATTTCATAACAACGTTTTTTTACCTGTCTTTCGAGCTGTTTCGAGCGATAATACCATTACAGAGCAGGATTGTTTGTTTCCGGTTAGGCTCTGACATGGAACACTGTTCTTATTCTTTCATAATCCTAAAGCCCCGATACCGCGCCCAACTGCTGGCATGTCCTCTCATCACAATAGATCAGGGACATCACCCCTGCAACATTCTTGGCAGGTCCTGGGTGCACAACGATAGTCACTAAGGCGGAACAACATCTGTAACGCAATTGTAAAGGACATCGTACATTACCATGCAATCTGCCCCTTGGTAATTGCATATGGCTACAGTCATTCGGTCCTCCCCGGTCTCTCCCCATGACATAAATCATGCCGCCTGGCGGAGTCTTATTCTGTCCTTAAGAATACAGAAACCTCGCTGTAATCTTAAGAATACAGAAACCTCGCTGTAATAGTAAAGTCGCTGAATGGGCTTGAGCGCAATATCCCGTCCTTCCAGCGCGCCTCATAAAGCGCACAGCGCCGAAGGGCGCTCTCTCGAAACTAAATTCTCCGCAAAATTGCCTTACTTGTGTCGCAAGCAAGGAAACGATTTACTGACACGGACATTCAAAACGCGCTTGCATGTCCTGCGGGTACGGGAGAATAGCGGCAAGCGCAGCGGGGAAAACATACGTCCGCCTAGGACATTCATTATCGACAAGCGCAGCTTCGCCCAGAGACCATGAAAACCAGGTGTGATGACAACATGGCCTCTGTGTAAATAAATCGCAGAGACGCCGCCCCGACAGAGGAACTTCGTAGCTAAATGGGCGACGATGCATTGAGAGGCATGCTAAAGGTACCACACTGCCAAATACCTACCGCCAAATCTTAAGCGGGCGGACCGCAGCTGTCCAATTAACTCCGGAGAAACGGACCGAAAGTCTATCTAGTGGGCACCATGGTTCATTGCATCTGCAGAGCCCCCGTGCATCGGCCAGGTCGAAACCCGATATTTCCAAATTGAAAACGCAACAAGTCTCTCTTGCCTCCACCTTGGCTGGGCGCTCAAGTGGTTTCTGGAGACCTGGGAGAATTTCGGATCTTAGTAAGCCAGCGCACACAAAAAAGTGTGCGTTGTTTTCAGCAAAACACTGCAATCAGCCACATGGAGCAGTCACCGCATCACGCCCGCTAAACCGGGTGGCCATAACCCCGCGCGTCTGATGGACATGTTATTGCTGACGGGGCCTTGGAGAGTGAGATCCCGAATAAGAAGGATGGTCCGCGGGAAAGGTCATTGTAAGCAGAACCACGGGCATATGATGCTTCTTTGGAGGCGTTCCTGTCACGAAAACGAATCACAACAATTTTGACACACAAAGCCCGTCCGGTTTAATGGCACAAATAAGACCGACGGCGCGCGCTGTACTGCGCTACACACGAGCCCATTTCTTGCCTGTGAGTGTTGTCTTAAGCACATACAAATTGTTCAAAAAGCGACGCAGGGAGAATAAGCAATGGTGTGGAGAGGAAAGCAGGTAATTGTGGCGCTGCATTTCACATACGGCATGTGAAAGCCCGCAACGCGACTTCCGCCGCCCCAACAAAGGCTGACGTCACCGTGCTAATGCCTTTACAAATGTTGGCCTCCACAAATTATCAATACTAGGGGTTTTGGGCCGTACATTCTGCCCCATTTAGGCCGTACATTCTGCCCCATTTGACGCACCTTCCGCGTAACTCGCACACGATAAAACATGCACACGCGAAAATAGCACACAGAAAGAACATCATAAATGACCCAACACGCCACAGCATTATGCAACACCAATTCATGGCGCCTTCCCACATGGGGGATATTACCTATGAAATGGCAGTGCAGCAAATCAAGAACCCTTAACAAGCAACTCAATTGGACATCGACAATGCACGAGTTAAAGGCCGTGCGGGTTACACCGCCGGACACAAATCACTAACCGTACTGTTTCCCTAGCCGCCGCGGCGAGAGCTTTACCGCGCTTCAAGTTAAATGTAGACCATTAAGTGAATAGACACAAGCATGTCCACGCGTGCAGATGCTCCCCTCGGCAGCTCCCTATCACAACTAGCCATAAACACACGCGAAGGCGCCAAAAGGAGGAACCATCCCACAGATAGCTCCGAACTATAAGAGCTCAAAAAAGAATACGTGTCCATAGCCACGTTGTTTAAGAAATCATTTTGCTTAAAGAATGTCAGCCCTCCAACACCCCGTGTGGTAAGGTAATGTAACACCCAACCCCAAATGCCGCCAAATTGAGGCAGCCCGGTTGAGGGCGCGACAAAGCCCCTGATTAGTATTAGGTAAATGACTAAAAACTAATAATAATGGAGGTAGTTCCGGTTCCCTCGCTCGCACATGTACGCGTCAGCAGATGCCTGGCGGACCAAGATGGCCCCCCTGGAGATTGGCTATTGCTGGTGCAAGTCATCCACTGCAGTGAAGTGTTGCGCGTGCATCACGCTCAGACAAGAGATGACAGATGCTACGTGGGCTCACACATGCGCACCCATTCCGGGAATGCCGGGAAGGGGTTGCTTGGT
This sequence comes from Volvox carteri f. nagariensis, assembly GCF_000143455.1. Classification (NCBI taxonomy): domain Eukaryota; kingdom Viridiplantae; phylum Chlorophyta; class Chlorophyceae; order Chlamydomonadales; family Volvocaceae; genus Volvox; species Volvox carteri. Next base: position 109,643 of record NW_003307624.1, read on the forward strand.
TGGCGCAAATTCTGGCGAAACGCCCTCCGACACCGGCACGCGTTCTGGCCAACATGCATGCGCCGTGGTTGAAACCCACGGCCAGTGGAAATGGGCATCGCCCTGCATTAAAAAATGGCAACCAGCCGCAATATGTCCACCTGCCGCGCGCATTAACCATAGCTAGGCATCACCACAACAGCAGAGGCAGCATCAGGTATCAGCGACATGAAGCCCAACTTGATGTGTGAAACAGGGGGGTGTATCTTCGCCCGTGGCATCTACCCTGCGAAACCCTGCCTTCCCCGGTATTATTTCGGGGCACCCTCATCCAGTCACAACTTGATGTATGTGTACACAGTGCATCAGGCCTTTTCCCCTGACCTTTCCTTCCCAACTTCCGTGACCTTGCGGTCGCAGCATTTAAGCACAGTCGCGTCTCCTACGGTGTACGATAGGAAGCCACAACCCTGACGGGGCTCGTTCAAAAGCCCTCCATGCAAGAATCAGCAGGCATCCAGCTTCAGGATAATGCGACATTCAGCCGCCATTAGCCATTTCTCAAAGTGAGCGAGAATGAGGCGAGACCTCAGACAACGCGCCAATGCCATGAAAAAAGAAGTACTTAGCACATCAAGTCCTTGATAGCCCTTTGCAAGACAAGTGGTGCTTGCAGGAACAGCACTAACAGCAGCACCACGCACGGCGTGTGGATGGATCCTTACTTGTTCGAATCGGAGTATGTGTCCGTTGCGGAAACAACAGCGCGCAGACGCTGCGCGACATTTCCCCTTTCCTGCGTAACCCCTCGTGTGTCAACATCACTGCCTCGTCCATCCAAGCTCCTCCCTCCCACGCATTTTTCCTTCATTAACCACCATTCTACACCGCCTCCTTAGACGGAATCGCGATTGGAAAGCGCGAACGATCACCACAGTTCACCACCACAGCTACGAGTGACATTGACTGAGGCCCAAACCCAGGACATGGACTGGGACGTTGCGGCCCCATTCCGCGCTAGGTGCGGAGAACCTGCGAACTACGTTTGCCGAGATATGTACCGAAGAAACTCAACAACAGCTTTTGGAATGATTTACAGAAAGCTGAAGATGCTGAAGCACAGCCGAGTGCAACAACTAATGGGACAACGATGCTGCCTGAAAAAGCGTAGCAGAGGATTGGGCGGAAACGACCAAATTAACAAAAAAAAACCGGAACGGAAATGCTTTTTCAATGGGAGCGAAGGGCACGGAGCCCTCAATCAGTTCCGTTGCCCAAGCGCACCCCAAGGGAGGATGAATCGCGACTGCCGTTGCTGTCCAAACTGCTCCGAGCACTGTACCGGCTGCCTGGGCTGCTCCCGAAGCTGACGCGCTGGTGGCGGCAGTTGGGGCTGCGCCGGCTGCTGCTGCTGCTGCTACTGCTAACCATAGAGAGGCCATCGCTGTGGTCCAAAGAGGGAGATGATGATTGCGACGATGGTTGCCATCCATGCTCGGGGGTACTTTCCCTAAAGCAGCCCCTGTTGCCGCTGCCGACGTCGCTCAGGCAGCGAGATGTTACTCGGTTTCCTGCTGCCGCTGCTGCTGCTGCCGCTGCTGCTGCCTTTCCTGATGGCAGCAACACCGGCGCTGCAGCGGCTCCGCCGCCGCATCCCGTCAGCAACTCCAGGATGACCCTCAGGACGTCGTCCGGCGAGCCGCGGAACGGATTGACATAACGCCGTACGGCCTGTTTGACCAAAGAATGTAGGGCACGGTGCTGTATGGCGCGGGCTGCCGCCATGGCTGTGTCGTACAGAGGGCTGGCCGCCTCGAGCAGCGCCTCTTGTCGGCGTCCCGGGGGTTCTTCGTCCCCGGCGTCGGCCCCACGCTGTCCCCAAATCTGGTCGTGGATCTGGGCCGCGAGCTGCAGCGCCTGCATGGCCAGGCGGACGTCGTCGCCCTCCATCAACCGAACCAGGTGCCGACCGCGCTGCTCGGAAGCGCTGTCTGCCCGGTGTTGGCAGTCCTGTAATTGTCGCTGCGCGTAGAGCTTTTCGCTGCCTGACTGCAGCTGCTTTGCCTTGCCTGACGGCCCGTCCGCGACCGGGTTCATTGGTCCAGGGAAGCTGCAAGTCCCCCGTCGGCTGCGGCCACGACTGTTGCTGGCTGAGCAGTCGTCTTGGGCTTTATGCCCATAATTGACCTTGACCACGTTAACGGCCTTCATCTCGTCCCGGCAGCGATGGCTGTGTAGGACATGCGGGCTTCTCCTTCGATGGACGTGCATAATTCGGTTCACCAGCTTTGAGGTTGCCGTTGCGATGCTCGCAACTGCACACGCCGCGAAACGGGACAACGGACGGTCCTTGACTGCACCGTGGCTAATGGACTCTCTTTGCTCATCACTGTTTTCGGAGTAGCAGCGATCTTGCCCAGCAATATTATGCGCCAGGGCGGGCTGAGGCTTGGCACCCGCGCAGGATGTGGTGCTGTCATTGATGTCTTCCTCCTCCTCTTCCTGAATTGTTGTCGATAATAACATGGATGCTCCGTATCTATATGAGCTTGCCATCTGCAATCAATACCACGTTAAACCTGAGTTTTGCAAAATAGTGGGGTAGGAAGAAGATAGCCAGAGGTCACGATTAGCAAATTGGATGACATAACAATCCCACAATTTGCGATTAGGTTGAAGAGCCATGATTTTGAGGTTGCAGGAGTGGCTAATATGGAGCGTCCCTGCAAACAAATCACGTGCACCGCCAACCTGGAAATTAGCCCGCCAAAGGGCACATGCGTAGTAAGTTTGCGCGGGAACAAGGAACAAAGCGAGCATTGGTCTCCGTAATTTGCTATTGGTATCTGGTAGCCACAGTCGTATGAACCTAAACGACTAAGGCTAACTTTTTACGTGCTAGCTGTGCCGACGGAGATCACACAGGACAACCCCATCCGCATCAGCGGAGGAACACAAACTCACCGCTGATGTGTCTGTCAACTGCGGAAATTTTCACGAGCTAGGTTTCGCTGCGTAAGCGCCACAATTCTTGTGTCGTAGTAGTCCCATATCGTAAGGACGCTTACCGATGACGTCTTCTTTGATGAGGGGGCTCGGCAACAGTAAAGTTAACAATTCAGGTTTTCCCAGTGCAACCCTGACACAGTAATAATAAAAAACATCCACACAATGCCACCTTCTTCCGTTACATCTACGTGGGCTCTTCCCATAATTATCGTAATTGACTGCCGGCAGGCAACGCACCGTCCTGAAATGTATGCCGCCGTAGGTGTACCACCCTGTCCTTAAATGTATGCCGCCGCACGCCCAATTGAACCAATGCACCTCCATAGCCCAGAACGGCGTTCTGCTGCTTCCTAGCCCATTAATACTCGCACACCTTTTGTAACTAAGGTCCACAACCTCGCTGGGCTTCGGGATGTACAGCACATGTACAGCTTTCCTCTACCTGTACCTGTAGTGTTCCGCCTTCTCCTTCTTCATCGCCTTCAGGAGAACTTTCGAATGATCGTAAAACACTCCTGCTAACCCTGATAGGTAGCCACCTCTGATAGGTTGCCCCCGGCCAGCACCCTCTGTCCTATGAATTAGCAAAACACAAGCTAGCCCCTTTGGGGGGCTTTACACGTCAGGACCCTCGCCAACTGCAGCTGAACCCAGGAGCACGACGGAACAAGAGCGTGCGAACGAATGTATTTCCGTAGGCCAGGTAGGTAGGTAGGTAGGTAGGTAGGACGATTATGCGGCCGTTTTATACTGCCAACAGATTTCCAGCCTTGAAACCGTGCTCGCTGCCTGCATCTTGATCAGGAAGCTCTGGGAACGCCGCTGCAGCTGTCACGCGCAGCCTCGCTTCGCGCAAACTCCTTAACCAAACTCAGTTAAGTGAAAACATCGCCACGGACCCTCCACGGCAGCAACGCTCCGCCGACAAAGCTCGGGCACACGGCTCGGGCAGTGAAACATATGAATGAGCGGCCGCTGCCCCGGGCCGAGAGCAGTCAGAGGCGCCGCGATATCCGCGATCCCTGTGCGGATCGAACCACAACAGCCGCCAGCGGATGGGAACAAAAAGCATTACCACCCTGCCCCTAAAGGGGACCATTCCGAGTCCAGCGAATCCTCCATCGCCACTAGTTCCAGAGCCGCCACCGCCACCGCCGCACTGTCTTCACCTCACCTGTACCCACAAACGTTTCGGTGGCTCCTCCTCCTCAGCAACACCGCCAGGGCCATGTTTGCCGAGTACGGATTTGCATGGTATTTCCCGTGCGCACGTGCCAGCAGTCGGAGCTCTCGAGGCACCCGAGGCGACTCCTATAACCCGGAGCCAAGGGGTGCACACCAAAGGGCCAACAGTCAAACACACCGGACACTGACAACACAACCGCCAGCCCAAGGTGGTGCTACCGCTTTTTAGGGCCTTGGGCGGGAGGGGTAGGGGTGTCTAGCTGCCCGCCGTCTGAAGGATGCAAGCATAGCAGCCGCGGCTGGGAAAAGCGTTAGTTATCCAGCCACCAAACGGCCTTCCGACAGTCTGACTGCCACAGTAGAAATGGTTCTAACAAGATGGATGGAGGTAAATCGACTGATGGTGATGGTGGTGATGGCGATGATGGTGGTGATGGTGGTGATGGTGGTGATGGTGATGATGGTGATGATGGTGGTGATGGTGATGATGGTGATACTTCACAGCCGCCGCCTGCCAGGGTGCAAAGCAGTTGACATGTTTTCTTAGTACCCTTTCAAATCCTCAAAAACTCCGCGTTTAAACGCATTGGAAAATCTCTGAATATTTTATAGGGTATAGTAGACTAGGTTTTCACCATCGCCATCGTCGTCGTCACCATCGCCATCCATCTACTTATCCATTTGGCACCCGGTTGCTCCCGGTGGGTTGGAGTTGACGGGTCCCCGAGCCCTGGAAAGGAGGCGGTGTAACGGAGCCCGTGGTGGTGCAGGGCGAGGGAGGGAAGAGCCTAACATGTGGAGGGGGAGGAGAGAGGGCCGTGGTGCAGGGCGAGGGAGGGAAGAGCCTATTATGTGGAGGGGGAGGAGGGGGAGGAGGCCAGCATGTGATGCAGGTCGAGGGAGGAGCAAATTGTTACGGCACAGAGAAAATGATTGGAAATCGCACATGCTCCCTACCTGCCTCGTGGCGGCAAGGCAATTTCCGAGTCCCGCATGGTTCTTGGTGTAAGGCTGTGCACTCAGTCCAAATCTACTGGACAGCCACAACACGCGGTTTTGGTAATCTGGAACTGGGTCGCACGAGGCTCCGGAGCCCTTGGGATTTCTGTCCTAGTTGATGAGTACCACGGTTATCACATTGTGAGATACGTGTGAAGGTTGTTGTGGTGGTGGGCGTGGTACATCTTTCGTACGGCAGTTGGGGTGCTACGACGGAAAACGGTTTATGTGTATGGTAGCGGTGTACGACATGCCATACATCTTACCTACTTAAATATGGCGAATGTCTTATTACATGTTTGTGTGCACAACCTTTCGACCTCGCTACTAGGCTAAAGCGCCGTGAAGGGAAGCTCTGTTGGACAGTGAGACGATGGCAACAACAGGTGCTTGGGAATCTTTGATGTACGTAGCTTGTAAATCCTAAGCCTCGGGGAAGAAGGTAGAACCCTCATTCACGAGGTCTGCTGCTGCGCTAGTCAGTGTAGGGGTGTAAAACATTAGCCCGTGTTTTGGGGTTCTATGCATATGCACAAAGCGCAGAGAGCACGATGCAACCCGCCTTTACGAAGGTAAAGGTTACCACTGATGCTGCGGCCGCTTGAAAACCCAAACACGGACACCTACTCCTTGTACAATGACACACTGACTCGTTGCTTTTGCCAGAGCCCCGAAACCAAACCAACATCTGTAATCCGTGGCACTGACCAACGAACCAGGCATGCCAGCGATGCTCTATCCTACCATGCCCTCGTCACCCCTGCGGCAATGCTGGTAGCAAATAGAGCTGGCCCAAAGCATTAGCAGCTAGGATAGCGATGGCTCCGTGTTTGCCGTACTAGGGTGATTACGTCTTGTGTACGTGTCATTATCTCCGTTTCCTTGCGGCCACTTGGGTACCTCGTGGTTGTTTACCTTAACGTCCCGCCCATATCCCGCCGGGGAACTGGCAGACACGGTGTCGTGGTGGGCGGGCTAGATGTGGTGGAATGAGAGGGGGGTGGCAACACGGCTTCATGGCGGGCGGGTTGCGCCTTCACGGGGCAGTCAAGTAACGAGACGCGCGCGCTCAGACACGTTTTCCTGTTGTTGCCGGTATTTGCCTTGACCCAAGGACCACATGCCATGATGATTCCGCAAAATCACTCGGAAATCGAGGACATGGCCGGAACAACACCAAGCAACACAACGTGCTGAACACCAAACATGGGAGAGGTCCCCATGGGCCTGTTGGCCCCGTACGGCTGGACCGATGGTGAGGCTGACAAAGGCGACCTGGCGGCAGCTGCAACTGCCTTTACCACCACCACCAGCACGGAACGGGAGGCCATTTTTGTGGCGCTGTAAGTGTTTGATGATGGCATCGAGCAGGCGGTAACGCATGCAGTTCCAGAACGAGCATACCCACAACTGCCGTATTAGTGCCGTTTGCCGCCCATCTTGTCCTGTGTGCGATTATCCCTGCAACCACAGATGGGTGTTTCCTTGTGTTGGCCGTGTTGGCCGCAACCCGCACGGGGCGTGCCCCAGGGAGTGCGCCCCATGGGTTGCTCCGCTTTCTGCTGTCGCTGCAACTGCCACCCTAGCCACTGCCTTTCGGCGCTGCCACTGTCGTGGCGGTGTTCAACACCACCAGCATGGCGCCGTAACGGATCACCTCCGGATCCGCTAACCCCCAACCTCCGATTCTGCCTCCGAATCCGAGCACCACTCGGTGGCCCCCTCGCCACCGGCGTCATGCACCTACTGTGCGGATTGGGGATACCTACCAGACACGGCACCGGTAAACAATCCTGTTGAGCGACCATAGCGGGGTTGTTGCATGACAAAACACAAATGCCAAAAAGAGGTGTTGACAAACACCTGATGTGGTTCCAATACGATGGATAGCGGTTCCCATAAACCAGCGGGCAGGGAGGTATACAAGGCGACCCCGGTGCCAGAGTGAAGGCAAATATCGCGAATGTGGATTCTTGCGGATTCTTGCGTGTCCCTGTCGTACAGCATTCGCTATGCGGGTGCTGGCTGTTGAAACCTGTCCAGGTCCTCATGAGCCTGCCCCTACTCCAGCGCTCTTGGCGCGACCGACCGCCAGGTCAGCTAAACTCCAAAGGCCATGCCCCTAAGCGAAACCGCACCCGTGACAATCCAGTATATGACTTCGCAGGGATGTAGCACGTCGTGTGTTTCGGCGTTCCCACCCAATGGGTACGCCGCAGCACATCTTAACCCCTGGTTTACGGCTGTCCGTCCGACACAAATCCCCGGGGTGTTGTAATAAGGCGTGGGTTCTGCCAGTCATCTTGAAATCGCTCCTTCCACATATCCATGGCAGATCTAAGATTGATCGGAGCAATAATCTGCTGGTACAAAGTGGAACACATTGATCATTGAAACCATACTGAAGATAGTTGTTTTGAAGCATATTTTGAAGCATGCTGTTGTGAAGCATGTTGTGTAACATGTGAAAAATCCTATGCAAAACAACCGTGTGACATATCCCGCTGTCAACATGTTCATCCAATCGGCAAGGGGAAAGCACAGAAAACATGGAATTAGCCAGGCGGAACCACGTAACTCGATCAATGTGGGACTTGAACCCACTGAAGCCCCCATGGGGCGGACCGGGCCCCCATGTCGTAGGAGGGATATGCACCCAGACACAGTCACCGACACAGGCATCACTGCATCACGACATTTCCCGCCGCATCCATCATCACGGGCTTTCCTTTCACACGCTGCGCCAAGGGCTCTCCCTTCAAGCTTCGCTTCGCTTCACGCCTCGCTTTGAGTGCTTTCCCTTCACGCCCTGCTCTAAGGGCTTTTACAATCACCGTTTCACAGCGGCAAAGGCCCTGGCGTGGGCGGCGGCAGCAGTGGGGCTACGGGAGCCGCCAGGCAGCCAGCAGAAAGAAGGAAACGTGCGGAGAATCCTGTACGGCACGGCGGCGGGAGGCGCCTGGCAGATGGTCGTCTCCGCTGCAGGAGCAGGAGCAGGAGCAGGAGTTCCCCACAACCTTGTCCTTTGGCGGCATGTGGCGAGGGCGGCCCATTGCAGCCGCAAACTATAGCACCACCACAACCGCAGATGCAACCGCAAGCACAACTGCAGATGCAGCCGCAGATGCAACCGCAGATGCAGCCGCAGATGCAACCGCAGATGCAGCCGCAGATGCAACCGCAGATGCAGCCGCAGATGCAACCGCAGATGCAGCCGCAGATGCAACCGCAGATGCAACCGCAGATGCAGCCGCAGGTGCAACCACAGATGCAGCCAACCGCAGATGCAACCGCAGATGCAACAGCAACCGCGGCCACATCCGCAGCATGAGAATCAGCAAGAAACACAGGAGAAGCTCCGGCCATATGTGCCAGCTGGTGCCGTAGCAGCCGTTACAACATGCGCGCTGTAGCGGGTCAAGAGGGGGCTATGGTGGATGTGGTTACCTCTATATCCGGACCGATCTCGGCATGGAGATGGCGGCCCCGGCAGCCTTCGGGAGCAGTGCAGGAGGGGGGTGAGGAGGGGAAGCCGGACATTAATAGGGGGTAACGGCGGAATGGCCGCGGTGGAAGACGGACGGCGGTCGTGTAGTGGTAGTTAAGAGTGGTTTGTGGGTGTGTACAGCGGATGGAACATAGTGGATGGGAGCTGCAGGTGAGATGTCTTTGTGTTGTGGACGGTCGTACTTTGTCCCGAAGGGTCCTGTACGGGCTCCTGTACGGACAGCGAAGGGGGTTCGTATAGCCTTTAGTACTGTACGGCCACGCTCTCAGCTGCATTGCGCAGCCATGTTGATGTCGGTGCTGGCCTGGCCTGGCCGTCATTTTTTGCATGCAAGGTGTGCTAATACGAGGTGCGTGGTTTCTGAGCTTTAGGACTGGATGCTGCAGAGATTTGGAAGGAAGAGTCCCCGTGGCTTTGAAGTAAACCCGCCACTGCAGTGTTGTGTAGTGAAGGGCTGAGGACCCCCACCTTTTCAACTAGTGTTGGATGGTTGTGAGTTTGATAAATCAATTTTCCGCACTTGTGAGCTGACCTGCTTCTCTGATTGTGTTCAAATTCCTCTTGGAAAATTTAAGACACGTCTACAGTTTTAGTGGAAAAGCCTTACTGCACGTCGCTGGTGACTACGGAGCTCGCATCGGTAGGGTTATTCGAGTACCCACTTCGACTCTTCCTGTATCGCGGGTCAGATTATATATGCACACACATGCACACACACACACACGCGCACGCGCCTTGAGGAAACGTGCGAGCCCCTACCCGCGAATCCTGTGCGCCTTAACTCTCGCTTAACCTGCATGTCTCTCGTTTCCTTGGCGGCGTGACCCCACCCTGGGGGTCCGTGAAGGCTGTAGCTTCTCCGCTCAAAAACCGAAATGGCCGATCAAAACCCTCAAACTCCACACCCCCTCAGGTGAGCTCAAGAGCTTCCTGCTGATTGAAACAAAGCGCCTCTGCCTTCACCCAAACCGCCCTTCCCAAATCCCCGCGTCACCAGTGCGTCCAACATCATCGAAAACGTCCAATAACAACGCCCTGCTGCCCTATCTTCCGATGCCGCCCACATCCTCGGACCCACCCTCGACCGCACCCTCGCACACTTGCCCTGCTGGAAAAATAATAAACAACAAGATCCACATCACTACGGACACACCAAGAAGCCCTCCGGCAGGGCATCAACTCTCCGCTTCCGCCCCGCGTACACCTTGGACACATCGCCACGTTGCACCTCACCCACCACCACGACAGCCCCGGGCTCTCGGCCCCCAGGCCCCACTCCCTCGCCGTCTTCAGCCCCACCTGCCGCTGAGCCCTTCTCCCTCTCCTCCCCTCCTGTGTCTTCACGTCCCGCCGCCGCCGCTGACCCCGCTGCTGCACCACCACCCCGCTGTGCCGCCCGTTTGTACTGCAGAGCCGCCAGCAGCGCATTTTTGGCGCGGCTATCCGCCGCCAGACTTGCATCCTCAGCCAGACGACAACCCCTTACAAAAGATTCCTCATCCTCCTCCCCCTGGCCCGGGGCCGGATCATGCCCTATCGGACCTGCTCTGATCGCAGAGCTGCGCTTCACCACAGCCTGAAAGGTGGGATCTGAAGATGGCTGTGGCTGTAGCGGTGGCGGCGGAAGCTGAAGGCCCCCCTCAGGAAAGAGCTGCTGTCCATCACTGTCTGAGGGCGAGTGCGGGTGCGGATACGTTGTCGCAGCTGATAACAGCCGCGGTGCAGTAAAATCGACGGCAGCTGATTCAGGTTCCCACTGCTGTTCCGGCAACCCAGAGCTGTGGTATTGATGCTGATGCTGCTCGTCGCCAACCCGCTGGAGCTCCAACGTGTGTGCTTCTACGATCGAGTGCAATGCTAACACGGTGCAGCCTACGGTGCTGGTGGTGCTGGTGCTCGTGGTGGCGGACGACGCAACCGGCAGCTGCGCACTTAAGTTTGCACCCTGCTGGTGGTGGTGGTGGTGGTGCTGCCCCTGCTGAGAGTACTCGGCGGGCCCTTGAAGGCCCCTGACCAGCTGTGTCTGCTCAATAGCATCTGGTTGGTGTTGGTGTTGTTGTAACATATCCGGGGGGACGCGGGTGGACGCAGCCCGAGCATCAGCCTCCGTGCCTGCATAGCCCATAGGGGACAGAAATTCTCCCGGCCCTGGCCCTGACCCCGGCTCCGGCGCCAGCCCACTTCCCAAAGCAGCATTGCTGGCGGCTGCGGTGGCAGTAGTATTACCAGCAGTAGCAACAGCAGCAGCTGCTACTGCCCGCTGACGGCGGTAGCGGTCAGCTCTAAGCCACGTGGATACCGAGTCCACCGCTTGAATCTGCTGGTGCTGGTTGGATGACGGTGATGATGGTGATGATGATGATGAAGGTGATGATGATGAGGGATGGACATGGTGATGAGCAATGGGTGACGTCATGCCCCCCCGGAGGACACCTCCAGGCGCTGAACTGTTGGCGTTGACGGAACCGGACTGGCTGCTGCTGCTGCTGCTGCCTGCAGGTGCGGAGGGAATGAAGGTAGGTAGGTAGGTAGTAAGGGGCTGGACGGATGGAGAGGCTGGGGGATGGGGATGGGGTCCGCTCTCCAAGCTGCAAGTTATATATGTCACCATGCACCCATGGGGGTTACTCCTGACTGTCGAAACCCAACCCGCCGTCCCGCCCTGCCCGTTCGTCCCCTTCGCTGCTTTCCCCCCCTTGCACCTCCACAACGTACCGGCCCCATGTGCGTCCTCATCCATCCTTTCCCTCAGACGCGGCAACTCGACCTAGGAGGGAAATTACAGTGGCGATACAAAGGCGCGATGCGATACATGTGCGATACATGTGCGATACATGGGGGGTCGCGGGAGGCTGTTTTCAAGGGCGAAGCCCCGTCACGCAGGGTCGGGGAGAGGGGGAGGGAGAGCGCTGCAGACCCGGGGGAATACCATATCAGGATGCAAGAAACAAAGAATGAACGGACAGGATGGGGAAGAGGGGTTGCCACGAAGAGGGTATGGGTTATGTGTGGAAAACGGCTCAGATGCGTACGTCACGACTCCCTGTTGCGTCCGGTTGTATCCAGTCCGCGCTTAGGCCACATTTGTGGCTGCAGGTCAGCGCCGCCGCCGCCAGAACTACATCATCGCGGCGGGCCGAAATGATATGTGGGGTAAATACGTGACCCTAGCCGGGTGTACGTGTTTCCCTTTTCGTCACGGGGAGGATCCGTCCCCCCTTTTCCAGCCGTGATACAGGGTATTGTTACCGAATGTTCCTAGAAGCTAGGTGCAGTGCAACGTTCTGTATTGTCACTGAATGTTTCATGGTGGAGGGCACCGCACATTGCGTCACACTGCTGATCGCATGATAGCGTGCATGCTTACCAGTAGGCGACTGCGGACCTCCAAAAAGGAGTTGTAGAGCAGAGCAAACTCACGACCTCCGTGCTGTGCTGCATCCACAACGTTTGGATGTCGCCCATGCGCGGATTTGAAGGCGGACTGCAGGCAAACGTCGCAATACCACCGGCCCGTCAAGACAGAAAGACCCATGGGCCCACAGACTCGTCGCGGAGAGCCCAAGTGGGGGTGTGCGGCACAGCCATTAACTATATTGGCAAAATGATGGTTCCATTTGCTTTATAGAAGCAAATGGAACCGCAAAGCAAACTTTGAATGGCGCCTCGCCAAGAGGCTTATAAATGAAGGTATTGCAATACTCCTAAACACTTGGACCAGAAAATGGATGAAATGGATGCAAACTAACCTGCCATGTGCCCACTTGACGCTTCAATGCCCTGTAGTAACGAAGCGCGTACTGATAGTCGGCGACCAGCGCCTACACAACCGGAAAAAATACATATGTTTCCATAAGCTTCTAGAACCTTGCCAAACAAACGGTTCGCTGCTGCAAAGAGCACCTAGGGTAGGCTCACTAGCCTTGCCTGAGGTGAAAAGAGCTCAACATCCTGCGCAGCCTGTAAATTACCACAAGATTCGCTTGCAATCTCCGTTGGGCTGACACTAGAAATCTCCTGTGTTGTGGATGCTGAGGCGTGGACCGCAAATAACTGCGGGCGCCAGACAACCTGCAGCTGACGCGGGCGCGAAGGTATCGATAGAGGCGTAGAAGCTATCGAGTAATGAGGCCTTGAAGGTGCCTTCATAGGTACTCAATCAATAGCGTGCCTGAAAGCCGTAATCAAGGATTCCTCTTAGTTGCAAGCATGCGTTGCAGAGCTGCAGCTATACAAGGCCTTTCCTCTAAAGAGGTGCAGCCAGAGAACAGGAATAGATTTTATCCCTGGAGCTACGACGCGTCGCCGGCTGAGCTTCCTAGGTAGCGGTTGTGGCCGTTGTAGAGAGTACGAGTCCTCAACGACTTGAGTAGCGAGGTTCTACGCATGGGCAACAAGGTAAGCTCTTTATCATAAGTATGATCTGAAGCATCTGGATACCGGTACCATCGGGCTACATAGCAGGGCGGAACTGTACAGCTGAGAGCTGACTGATAATGTTAGCTTGCCGAGCCCCGGCCCAAACCATTCGTTTCCCACTCATAATCAGGAATAGGCCCAGCCTTGAAACCAGACTGTGCAAAAATTATGGTGATCAAAATGTCTTAACCAGAGAACTAACACTTTGGAACATTGGGGTTCCCACATCGGTGCAGCTGCGAGAGGGGAGCACAGATGCAGCACAGATGCTCCCGCGCGCTGCCACCTTGCCTCTCCACACGCACTGTCCTTTAAGATGTGTAACCCAATAGGGAAAGCTTGAAAGCTCACAAGTGCCCAGGAGCTTGGAGAAGGACGCATTCATGGCCCATTTCTGCGATCTGCTTGATATGGGGCCAACCGACGAAGTGCACGCCCAACGCATCTTCGCATGCTAGCCGTACAGCTTCCTCAGCAAAGTTTCACAGTTGTTCGGAGCCATACGCATCTCGCGCGCGGTGCAGATCGTCATGGAATCCTTGCAGTAAATCAAGGCAAGCAATTGTTAACTTAACCCTGTGAGGAGAAGTCCGCGGGACTAACAGCAACCGATGTGACGACTGTGTGGGGCTGTTGGGCCAAAACGTCTGGCCGAGTCCACAACGCACGCTTAATGGCACTGGCTGAAGGGAATATTGTGCCGGTTTCCAAGTGAGCCCATACAAGGGAAGAGCGGTGCCTGACGTTGCGTGTGAGGAGCTTGCGTGGCAAGGTATTACCTGTATCGACCCTTGTTGTTACGAAGAGTAGGAACAAGATACGAATAATAACGTAGCGGAAACAATTATAACAGATAGTATCGGCTAGTTGCTTCTTGACAACCAAATGTCCGCCTAGACGGAACCGACCGGAGGAAGGATATACCCTTGTTGGGGTACGGCTGTACGATAGTACGGCAGGAGTTGTTCCGCCTACGCGTCACAAGTAACAGTAATAAGAATATGTTAGTCATTATCGTAATTTTCGGAATGCTCGTAACAGTTACGGGGTTCCACTTGGCATGCGGGTATCGGACTAATTTGCGTCGTGCGGGGCAAGGTGCAACGTGTTCTTACGAACCCCAAACTTCCATGAATGACCGAGTCTCGTACGTACGAGTACGCCGCCCGAATACATAGGGCTCGTAAATCGGGCTACAAGGAGGATCACCTCGGACTTCTGGGGTGTGGGCTACTACATAGGTTAACCTTGCGCGGAGATCCCGCCATGTTGGGAACGAGTTAAGAGTCTGTGGCTCCGTGCCTTGTTTTCCAGGAGAGGGTAATGGGTGGGCGGGACCGGTGCTGCCGGGTGGCAGTCTTGACCTGAAATTCTTCTGGCTATGTCATAGGCCTAGGACGGACTCCCAGTCCTGCCTCGGGAAGGGCCTCCTTCGGTCGGGTGGTTCTAGTACAGGGCAAGCGACGTGCGTGCCTTTCAAGGCTCCTGGGTTTGCGGTGGCTACTAGTACTGGTCGGCCGCCTGCATGCTGGCAATAAATGACCCATTTCGCCTGTACCCGTGTTCCACCCTACCCTCAGCACGTGTTGCCTTGCAAAGGTAGGCACAAGCCTTAGAAGTGTTGAGCTGATGTGTGCCGTAGTGATAATCTGTGGTCAAGGGTTCGCGGACGAGGGGGGTTCATGCGCGGCCCTCCTGGGGTCTACTCTACGATCATTCCACTGGATCCGTACAACATTGAGCCGAGCTGATACAATTCTGCCATCTTCCCTCCACTTTTCTTGCAAATGCCTCAAACTTCGCTTTTGCTGCTCATTGTTTTGTTAGTTTCTTCTCAGGGTTGTCTATTCATACCAGGAGCAACTTTTCAAGTCGCACAGTTATCGTTATGACGGAAATAGTCCCCTCGAGGAACTATTGCCAAAACAGCATTATTGTTCCGATGGCGTATCTCTATCCTATGATACGACGGTCGCGGACAAACGCATTCGTTGCCTTACTCGCGCTGCTTATTAAGGTTGAGGGCCTGCGTGCCGCCATATCGAAAGGAACAGAGAAGAATAAAGATGGCTGCATTATAATATTCATGACAATAAGCTAATCGTATCTCTAGGGGTCCGGAGAACCACAACGGATAACCTAAAAACAGTTGGTAGTCCGACGGCCACAAGGTGAAGAAACGATGCGGAATCAATCGTTATTTTGGCAGAGCGGAACTGACTGAAAACCTCTTACTGGCGTGCGGCGTTTGTCCTGTGACTTCCCGGCAATTCCCCCTCGGCACACGAGACCTGTGCGTTGCACCCATGGCAATTTATCACCAGCCTTTCGTCTAACTGTCTGCCATCAATTGTTCAACGTAATGGGTGCATCAAGCCGGCTGGCCTGGCCTCAATCATGGGACTGTTATGTTCTTGCTCGGCAGTGTCAGTGCTGTCAGGAGCAGGGCTGTCTGTAGTGTAACATCCATACACGGTTTGATTGAGGATTACTATTGCAAAGCGTACTTACATGGAGCTACTTCCATGCCGTACGGGCTGTGCGCACAGACAAAGAGACAAAAAAGCTTATGAATATGTTGCCTTACGTGTACATACCCCACCAGTGTTCTTGAAGTTAATCACCTTTGTTTGCTCCATTTTTTTACAGTTTCAAATAAAGTTTGTGTTTGTAGGACTCCAACCATGCCGCTGGGCGCTGCCCTTGAATCTCGCGAGGTTCTCAGCTCGTGCCTCAAGGAAGCTCTCGAAGATCCAGATCTTGTCGATGCTATCAGCGACCAGGCTCTCGAGCAGGGCATGAGCGCTCTGACCATTGGCCAGGGCCTCGTTTCGGTGGACCAGCTGAAGGACAAGCTATACCTTACCGTCGAGGAGGCGAAGTCGGTGCTCAACATTTGCACATCAATGGTTGCTGGTGGGTTTCTGCGCTTTGGGGCAGGCAACTCGCTACAACCCCCCGTCCCCCCATGTCAGCTGCGAGAAGTGTACCGGCCTCGCCGCCCTTACTCTTTGAGGTCATAGGTTTGCAGCTTTGAATCTCAATGCGTCTCTGTTGGTTGTTTGAAATAAGCACGTAAAGCTTGCTTTTATCTGCATTTGGCAAAGCAAACCTCAAAATGTTTCCAAAATTCCATCGCGTCTGTCTCTTTCAGTTTGTGGTAAGTTGGGTATGAATCTGAATACGTATAATTTTTAAGTTTGCCTTTGCCCGTTCGGACCCCTTCCGACAGGTCGGAGCTCCTTGAAGCAAGGCAGCGCAGACCAGCTTTCCCTTCGTCTCCATTCGACGCAGTCGGGCAGCGTGGCGCTACGTGTCAACGTGCAGCAAGGTGGCAACGCCCCAACAGTAGCTCCTTCCGAGGAGGACACGCAGCAGAAGCAAGCTGTGCCGTTTGAGCCCCTCGATATGATTATGGACAACGCCGCAGTGGTAGTCGTATCTCGCACCACCCCGCACACTTCTGAGAAGAAGATCCTTGTTGCGCCTGAGCCGCACATATCTGACCCACAAGTGGCCGAGCTGCATCCGGATCCGGCTCCCGCGCCCGCCCTTGCGCACCCAGCAGCTGAAGTCAAGGACGACTCCAAGCCGCTTGAGGCCACCGCTCCGAAGCCTGTAATTACCAAGCCAGCTTCACCATGTCCGACTTCCGCCAAGTCCGTTGAGGTGCCGCCTGCTGCCGTGGTACTAACGTCACCCAAGCCAGCTGCTACCGTTGCCTCGCCCAATCCAGCTGCTACTGTTGCCTCGCCCAATCCAGCTGCTACTGTTGCCTCGCCCAATCCAGCTGCTACTGTTGCCTCGCCCAATCCAGCTGCTGTCGTTGCCTCGCCCAAGCCAGCTGCTGTCGTTGCCAAACCAGCCGACGGCAAGCTTGCATCCACCTTGCCCAAGCCCAAGACAACCAAGCCCGGTGTTCACTTGCCTCAGGAGGCTAGCGCTGTCAGCCAGCGCAGTCCCCGCAGCCCACCGCGAGCTTCATCCCCGGCTTCGGCACCCTCATATTTGCGACCCACCTTTGCGCACAAGGCACGCGTTTCAAAGGAGTTTGATGCCAGTGCGTCAACCAGCCTAACGGCTCCATCGGGGGACTCGCGCAAACAGCGCAAGCGTCGCAGTCTTTTTTCGCGCATGGCATCAACTCTTCTGGCACCCACCCAGGCCTTCGTTGCGCGTGTGACTGGCCGAAGCGAAGAGGCCAAGTCTAAGGGTGAGTTTCAGATCATGGGCATTGATTATTGATGCATATGAAGGGTAATATGAAGGGTATGCATATTTTCGGTATCGCTTTCCTGGTGCACTTTGTTAGTGTGTTCAACCCAGCTTCCTAAGCTGACGCGAGTACCGCGCCGCCATTCGCCGGGCTGCAGAGACGCCTCCGGCAAGGCACTCCATGCATCTGGAGACCTTGCTGAGTAGTCCGCAAGGCCAGCGTGTTACGAAGCCACAGCCGTTTACTTTACGCTCGGAGATGCGAGTCAAGAGCACCGTGATGTCTACAGAAGAGATGGAGCTGGCGGCCGCGCGCGAGAAGGCCTTCAAGTAAGTACGACTGATTAAGGATGGCCATGCCTTGGGTATTAATCAGGGTAGGGAGGATCCAACTTGCTGCACCACTTTGCACCCTTGCTTTCTCGCCACGCACAGGCGAAGGGATGGCAGCGTTCACACACAGGCGAAGCAATGACGATATGCAAAGGCTTTTTTTACTGGTTGTCATAGATATTCAGCATTTCGATGTCCAATGCAGGCGCAAACCTGTGCCGAAGCACGTTTACGAATCACGGCCGATCGTACCTGCTCAGCGGTCCCCGCCCAAGGAACCAAGCGTCGTGTTCGAGCCGTTCCAGCTGGCCTCTCTGGAACTGCACAATAAGAAGGTATGATGCGTGTGTGAGGACATAAGTCAGCTGGTTGCGGGTGGCGTGGTAACACCCGTTCCCGCCTTTTCGGTGAGAAAAATAGAGTTTAGCGAGCTGTAATGTTATTGATCTGAGCTGGTAGTGAATGTCTCAAGCTTAGTGATTTGCGGACTAATCAGTTCAATTGTATTTTCCTTGCAGATGGAGGAAAAGCGTAAGAAGGCTGAGGAGGAGGCGGCTCGTGAGGAGGAGGCCAGGCGTTTCAAGGCCCGCAATTTCGACCCTCGCATTGCTTCCTCCCCGTTCACACCACCGAAGCCAGCCCCGAGCCCGCCAACACGCGCAGAAGCGCCCGTGTTTGCCAGTGAAGCCCGCATCTCGTATCACCGCGAGGTCCTCGAGCCGGCAAAGAAGGCGAAGGAGGCCGAATCGAACCGGGAAAAGATGGTAGGTCTACTAGAGGAACGAGTTGTCCGCAGGCTAACGTGGGGTTCTGGGGATTCTGTGTCACGTAACTGTCCCCTTACAATGTCCACCGCCATGATGATGGGGTATAACCCCAATAATAAGATCAGGGACATACAGCAATTATCCCTATAGTTGCAGTCAATTCACGAGATTTCGATCGGTATGTGCGACCTGGTTGTAGGAGGCGGAGCTCAAGGCCAAGGAGTTGGAGGAGATGAACGTGGAGGAATATCGCAAGACGCTCGAATTCAAGGCCCGTCCCATGCCCGACTTCTCGTCACCATTCCGCGTAGACCCATTGCAATCGCGCACTGTCACAGTTCCCTGTGAGCCCAAGCTGCACACCGTGGAGCGTCTAGGCGCTCCTGTGTCTCGCGATGACAAGGATGGCGATGGCATTGGCAAGGGTGTGTACGATGGCGCGGGCTACGTTGACCCCTTCTCAGCGTCCTTGCGGAAGTCTAGCAGCGTCTCAAACCCTCGCCTGTCCATCAAGTCCAACGCATCGTCCAGGCGCAATTCCGCCCTGCGCCAATCTGCCAGCACTGCGGTTGTCGGCCCTGGCGCGGCCACTCCCAGCGGAGCACGCAGCAGTATGGGGAGTGTTTTGCAGGCCGCGATTCGTGCTGCCGCCCGTGACGCGGCTCGCGACTTAGCAGCAAATGGCTGTTCTGTTACCGAGCTGCCTGAGGAAGAGGAGGCCTGCAGCCCCGGGGTTACTGCGTAGAAGTGGTGATCAGTGGTATTGCAGACACAACTTGGATCGATTGTGCCGCATAGATCATACAAAATCACCGCGTATGGCAACGAACTCTGGCCGTAGGTGCCTGCAGCGTGCGTATATGGGGCGCACAGTGACCATTGAGGATGAGCAACACTGTCACTGCTTGGGGTTCATATTCTTTTCGTAGCTTGTGTGCGTATACCACATCGGGCATTATGATGTCGCTTTAGCATTCTGTCCTAAACATCGCTCTCGTAATGTGATAAGCGCTGGAAATAGTGTTAAAACGGGCAACGGAACTTAGCTCTCCCCTGGAACTTAGGTCTTGGTAGCTTGCGCACTGTGCTGAAAGTTGCCAATCTTGGACGAGTTATCTCGTCATCTTGCTCTGTCGGACGTGTATAAGGCTTGCGTGTGGCTGGTATAGGGTACCTTTGTACCGTTACTGTAGTTTCGCCATGACGCTAAGATGTGTCGCGGGCCAATCAGTCTTCCTTTATGATGACGCATCCCATGCCTGGTCTACCGTCGCTGTGTGCCCGGACAGACCTAGACCACAACTATAGTTCATGTGAACAACCTATACCGAAGGCCTCGATAGTCATACTGTATTCTGGACATAGACATGTTGCATAGCTTGCTGCCATTGCGATGCGTACACAGGTGGTGTGCTGCTGCATATAAGCAGGACGGGCGCGCGGATAGACGTGCCCTTGACATAGCTTGTGCAAGGAGCAACGCCGCTTCTTGTAAAAAGTTCACTAGACTACATAGGTCTGTAACAACTAAGGGTATGGATGGAGAACTGTTATGGTAACACCGTAAGGTCATGACACGGGCACGTATCGCACACCAGGCAATTGTCTTGTGAGCTTGCTGCGGGGCGGCATAGCATGGTAACCTTGAGTTCCATTCACCACCCCCATTTCCAAACCTCCACTCTGGCCAACTCTTATACCGGTTACACCTTCATGTCAGCTCACGCTCTCGCTACTATCTCGGAGACCCCGCATCACGAGCTCCCAAGCCAGCCATTGGCACGCGTTAGCAGGAAAGGCTCGAACCAGTGTTGGCGTCAAGCCAGCGTACAGGGACGAGAAGCCGCCTTCACGCCACAGCTGCAGGAGGAGGTTGGACGTGTGACGGTGAATGAATAAAGAGAACTAAGCTTTGGCACAACGCGGGCACTGTATTAAATCGTAACAGAGTGAATTCTCACCAAAGCCACGGCCCGCGAGCACACTTTCACAAGGAATGAGATATAATACATTACGGAGGCATGACAAATCTATAACTTGGCATCGGCTAGTTGGCTCTCGACAGCCAAAATCTCAACCTGGTTGGATTTGATTGGAGGAAGGATATACAAATGAATGCGTATGATAGGCAGCTGTACGATCGTACGGCACAAACTGTTCCACTTTGCGCTTCACAAGTAATAATATTCCGTTAACAAGGGAAGCGATCAACTATTAATTGTTAATAGATCATTTCCCTAATTAATGGAATGCACATAACACCTGCTCATACACACATATACGCACACACACACTCGCTCGCAGGCAAGCATGCTTCCCCCTGACATACACACTCAGCGGGGACCTGGTGCATTACGAGCCTCACTGGGCAGCACCGCGAGTCTACTTTAGCCTGTTGGGCATCTAGGTACGGCAGTAGCCCATTCCGCCGTACACTCTTCTTCCAAGCTCAACCCATATAGCTGTCCTCAATCCCCGCAGTCTAAGCCCCAACTATCGCTACAACTGTTGCAGCCCGAACACAGCCCACCACCCACCATCAACCAGTGCGTCCGCAGGCTGACGTCCCACTTGCTCCCCGGCGTAGAGGTTTGCAGACGTGTCTTCGCCACGTCGATCGGTAGTACGGCAGCCCACATCTGCGAGCGGAACAAAACACGGCACGGGGCCCATAAACCAATTGGTATGTCCCGGAGCGAGGGGGAGGGCCATTCGGGGGAGCCCCCATCCGCTCGACGGCATTTCCATTCCCTCACTCCTCCCTGTGCATGGCAGTGTTGGTAAAGGAGGCGTTGACAGCGGTGCCTCGCCGGCTTACCAGCGTCCCAGCAGCTCCTCCGCAAAAGACAGCGATGGCGGCCTCCTGCAGGCGATGGGCCGGAGTGGGGCAGGCCGGGATGGCAGGGGGTTCAACCAGGCGGTCGCGCCGCACTGGGATCAGTTATGTACATATGTGATGTATATCTTACATTTTATATACATATGTGGCATACATCTTAAATATTATATTTTACATTTTATATCTTATATATATGTACGTATGTATAGATGTGTGAGTGTTTCTCGTACATCCGCAGCTCCGTCGTCGCGTGTCGTCGTCGTCGTCCGAATTACGGGTACATGTCTGCTTTGGATATTGATTCGCCACCAGGTCAGTCCGAGTTAGTTCATACATCCTTCCGCCCTATTTTTTGTTGGTCCCTCTCTCCTCCCTCCCTTGGTTCTCATTACCAGCAGCAGCAGCCCCTGGTCGCTAAAATAGTCAGTCAAACGGTCAACGCAATGAAGGTCTCATTTGCTGTGTCGACTGACGAACAAGCGTATGGACAAAAGTCCGACCACGACAACTTTCCACTTTATAACTCACTGAAATCGGTGCAACGCAAACCACAGCCGGTTATGAAGCGAAGCAGCCGGGGGCGGGGGATATGAACGGGGGAGCTACTGGCAGCACTACAGGTCCCGCAACCACGTAAAGCACACACACACACAGAGTAACATACAGACATACTTGCATACCATAACCATCACGGCACAACGGATGCAAACTGTCTGTTCCTAGTTGCACATACACGAATTCCATATTCGTACACCGCCGCATACCGTGCACCAGTGGCGCTGCGGCGCCGTGGTGGCTGCGGCAGCTGCAGCGGCGCCGCCGCCGTCCGGCTGCTCCTCCAGGTGCTCCAGCCGGGAGCCGGAAGCAATCTCCTGAGGCGGTGCGCCTCTGCTAGCCCGGCTGCCGCTGCCGCTGCCGCCATCGCCCCGCGCGTCGGCCCCCACTGTGATGTCCCCGGTAAGATACGGCGTCGCCGCGAGGTACGGCAATGATCTCGTGGCCTGGGAACTTGTCGGCTTAGGTAGCGGCTCCGTCGCGCTACCCGGCGGCGGTTCGACTTCTCTCTTGTGCTGTTGCTGGGGTTGCTGGGATTGCTGCTGGTGCTGATGCTGGTGCTGGTACTGTCGTACGTCTCCAATCAAACTGCGTCTGCAGGTCAGACAACCGGATTTCCCCCCCGTCAAAACCCAGACGGGGGCCCAGCAGGAAGCGGCACATCTAGAAGTGGATGCATCCAAGTTCAGATCCAGATCCGACAACTTATCAATTACAAACGCATACAATTACATACATACAATTACAAACGCATACAAACAAACGCATACATTTTACAAATGTACAAACATACAAACATACAAACATACGAACGCACACCTTGGGGGATATACTCCCCCGAGAGGTCCTCAGTTCCCCGAGAGTCCACCCCAACCCCCCGGGAGCACCTCCCACTCCACTTCCCCTTACGAGCTTCCCGACAGCATCCGTACCCCCGCACCCCCTTTCCTCCGGCCGTCCCCAACCGCCACCCTACCCCCCCCAACCGCCCCCCAACCGCCCCCCAACCGCCACCCCAATCTCCAACCCCATCTAATCCTGTGCTAGGCATCAGCGTTCGCTCCCTTTACCACACACGTGCACACGCACACACGGCGGACCCCGGCTCCCTTTCCCCTCCCTTTCCCTTCTCCGTGCCCGCTACCGCCTGATGCCCTCGTACCTGAGGCCCTCGTATGTGGTAAAGAACAGCGCATTGCCCGGTATCTCTCGAGCCAGAGTGGCTCCCAGGCCCCGGCTCAGTCCCCGCAGCACTCCGCCCTCCCACCTCACCACCTCCCGCAGGCACTGCAGAGGGCCCCCCGGGTAGCGGGAGGAGGAACCCGCCAGCTGCATACGACACTGCAACAGTATTAACAACAACAACAACAACAACAACAACAACAACAACAACAACCGGCATTACCAGCAGCAGCACCAGCAGCAGCACCAGGATCCGCCAGCAGCATTACCGGCAACAGCAGCAACAGCAGCAACAGCCGGCAACGTACATGCAAAGGCGCGAAGGCAAAGGACAAGAGTGAGGAGCTATCAGCCAGGAGATATCAGGCCGCCCCGTTCACAAGGGGGGTTGGGGGTAAACCACATCGACGTGCATCGACGTGTGGGAGCAGTGTGATGAGCTCGATGACATCGCAACTGCCGTTCAGGCCAACTAGCCCCCCTTAGGAGGTAGGCAGAGTGTGCTGTGGGGAGTTAGAGATGCCTGGGTTAGGTGCGGGCTTCTTCCACGGACTTTCACATCCACAGCTGTGGCGTCCCCGCTTCCTCTCCCACACGGCCACGCCCTCCCACAAGCACCCCCAGTCGGCCCCCACCCCACCCCAGGTTGGTGGGGTTGCTTGGGCCGTGAACGTCCGCCGCTGCTTTCTTCTGACTCCCCTTTGACATTAGCCCTCGTGCAATGGTATTGATCCCCTCCCCCTCCCCCTCCCCCGGGTGCTCCGAAGGCGCTCCCACCTTGATGAGCTCAGTGGGGCCGAGTACGACACTGAGCGCCACACCCGCTACTGCCCCCGCAACAGCCACGGAGGGCAGTGGGGTGGGGGAGCCGTCGGGGGGGCGTACGGAGTGTAGTACCCGGGAATACACCTGGGGTGGGGTGGCGGGGGGAAGGGGGGTTGGCATGGGGGGTGAGGAACTCAAGATGTTGATGATGGTGGTGGTGATGGTGATAGTGATAGTAGCGTTGCGATGGTGGCGCTGGTGACGGTGACGTTGTGGGACCGAAGACGAAGGCTGGATCGTATATGCGAATGACAAGTACTACATGGCGACGTATATATACGTACATGCGTACGGTTGTCGTTCAGGAGCATAAGCCGTCCGTACGGAGTCAACTGCCACCAGTCAAGCCCACCAATCCTTCAACCCATCCGCCCAAACCACCCAACCACCCCAACTAATACCCAACTAACTTGCCAGGTAGTTGATGCCGGTTTCCGCAGTACCCCCTATCAGGGGCGACGACAGCCCCCGAAACAGACCCCGACGAATACCCTCGTGTCGTACAATTGTCGTTAGGCAGTGCCAGGCACCTCGGTACTGACCTGGACAGGCCGACTGCAGCCGAACCTGCACAGCCACATGTACACACGTCACAGGACATTGCACAATCGTTCGTGCTGTTGCAACCTGCGCTGCATGTCCCTGCAGCTATGCTGTACGGCGCTGCGACGTTGGACATGCAGCGCAGGTTGCAACAGCAGCACTGCGCCGCCGAGTAGTACAATACAGTGATGTGTTTTCACCCCAAACAGTACAACACAGTACCGGTCAGTACGGCGTACTGTACGACGCTCAGTACGGCACCAGACGCAGATCAGAGCAGAGGTGGCTCTGCAGGCTGAGGAAACAGCAGCAGATGTCGTCCTCATTCTGATAAAACGTCAGACCTCGCGCGCTTCGGTTTTCTTTCTGGAAGCAAAATCATATGGACATTTGGAGTAGATTGTGTTGTATCAACAGCGAGGTGAGCTCCTGTGGGTGATTTGGATGCGGAATGGAAACTCTGGTCGCAGCAGCCCTGTCCCAGCCCCGATCGCACGCATCCGAAACAAAAAAATAGCTTTTCCATACCCGCCCAAACCCCCCCTCGATCCCTGGAGGGGACGTTTGCTCCTGGGAGTGCGAAGCTCTAACAGGTCGAGTCACCTTGACCGTGTCGAAGGGGTAACCGCTCGTCACGTTGGATGCGCCAGCGGCAAATCCCGCTAGGAGCTCCTTCGCCACAGTCGGCAGCCCCCTGCTCCGATGGCCCTGACACGGGGGCTGCTGCTGATGCTGAGTGTGCTGCTGCCCCCGTTCGTCCCCAGGCCTCATAATGAGAGGTAGTGAATGGATGCTAGCGAGCTGTAGAGCAGTTATCGCGGAATCATTGCGTCCAAGGAGGTCGTCGGTGCATGGCTGCTAGTCGTACCTAATATTTGCTTGGGGTTAAGTATCCTGTGTTACGGGATCTCCTTAATTACGCCGCGTTAAGTCGTATGCCTTCTCCGCTGTTCGAGGGCTGCGACTAGAATGCTGCGGCAGGCGTGCTACCGAAATGTACGGCAAAGAGCAAACCGCTCATGCAGCCATAACTAACCAAACAACGTCCATAGAGCGTACTTCATTTGACATTTGGAAAACCTCCCTACCTGTGCTGTTGCCGACACCACAACTGTGCCCAGCTCAATTTTTGGGGTCTCGTCCTACGAACCATTCCACTGCTTCTCACTTCCGAAAGGTAGTCTTGAGAAAAGTGTATTTACAAGCATTGTAAGAACATTTATTGGCCTGGCCTAGTGCCCGGTGTGCGCAATTTGGAGGCATACCGAGTAGCCTTTCTTTTTATTTTGCTGGGAGTTTTGCCTTCTGCTGAATCATCTGCTCTTCACAAACTTGCTGGGGTGCCTCTGCAATTTTTACTGGTTGGTGGAGACAGATTCCCAACCTTCCAAGCACCGTCGCTCCTGGACAGGGCTCTCTTGTACAACCCGGCACGGATATGAATCATCCGGAGCAATCATTAGATTCCGTTGGCGACGACAGCGCAACGCGTCGCAGCGCAGCAAACCTTCCTCTGCCTTCCCCACGCCTCTTACCCACGGTCCAACCTCCGATGCCATCTTCCGCACGCCTCGCTCCACGGCAAACAGCCGTGCATCCTCTATTACTCGAAACACCGCAACCAAGCTCACTTACATCTGCGCCGCCGGCTGGCGAAGTCAACGCGCAATTGAGGTCACCATCCCTGTCAGAGTGCACATCGTTTTCAGCGCCTGGCCAAAGCGCAGCTGCTCTTGCGTCTCCTGTCACAGCGCAACCTTCCGCATGCGTCCGCAGCCCCACCAGTAGTAGTCCACAAGCAGGACTGCCGTGCGACGACAGCGGGCCTCTCAACTCCTTTGCGCCCGAGTGCCGCATCTGCCTCTTGTCAGAGCCATCCGGAGACCTGGTGGCCCCCTGCCGCTGCACCGGCTCATTAGGACACGCCCACCTGACGTGCCTCCGAGTAAGACGGGGGGGAGATGGGGGTGAAAGATGGCGGAGAGCAAATGCGGGGGGGGGGCCCTGCAGGACTGCTGGACTGCTGCCTGCATGACGAACGAATGTGTATAGCGAAGGGAGGGGGGCATGCACTGGGGGCCAAAACTGGCTAGGGGTTTGCGGAAGCCGCTATGGGCCCTAGAAGCCGCACCCCGCCACCTCACCCCGGCCACCTCCCCCCCGCCACCTCCCCACCACCACAGCCAGCCAGTCGGCAAATCAATGGCCCGATTTGATGCTTAAGAAAGGGGAGAGCTGTGGGCACATTTTCACACACACCCCTGCCCGGGTCCCCATATCGCCGGCCGGCCCGGCGCCCTCGTTAGCCCCACCGAGGGGGCCGCCAAGGAGCCGCGACGTGGTCACGTCCCCCGGGGGGGGGGCCGAGAGTTCTAATACCCTGAAGTACCCTGCTGCAGATCAGAGCCCTGTGTTGTGTCAACAGCAACAACAGCAACAACAGCAACAACAACAGCAACAACAACAGCAACAACAACAGCAACACAGCAGCTAGGTGGTGTGCCAGCAGTGCAAGCCGCTACAGTTCAACAGGACAAAGAATTGGTCGGATGCGGCTGTATGCTCTGGCGCCGAGGACATACATACATGCATACATACATACATACACTCGCACACCCGCCGCGTGTATATCTTCCCATTGCCGTGTTGTCGTTCCGAAACGTTCCATCCCAAAATGGGCCTTATGCCGGTATTGCCGTACAGACCTGGGTGATGGAGAAGCGCTCCGTCCGCTGCGAGCTATGTGGCGCCATGTACAAAGAGCCGTACGGCAGTGAGCTGGCGGCTTCCATACCTCCCGTACTTCCGCAAGCCCACCTGGCCACTGTGCGCCGCATCACGTGGGTATTAGTGTGTATTTGTGCATGCATCTGTATGTGTCTCTGTGCGGGAATGTGCCTGTTTTTCTATATATTCGTTATGCTTCATAACTGCTACCATTACTATTGTTATCATACATACATACATACATACATACATACATACATACATACATACATACATACATACATACATACATACATACATACATACATACATACATAAGTCATACACACATACACCTCCTCCCCCCTTTGTTTCTCCTCCCCCATTCATCCTCTTTCATTCGCACAGCACTGTTGACGGCCAGCCCATCATTATCATGCCGGTGGGGGTGGACCTGGGCCCGGGAGCCATCGGCCCGCTCCTGCAGCACCAGATGGCCACCTCCACCTCCACCACCATACGGGCGGCAGCGGCAGCTGGAGGCGGAGGACGAGGGGCCACCACCGTCGTAACGGCTACTGAATTGGGGATGGAGGTGGGGGATCGGCGGGAGATGGAGGTGCAGCCGATGTGTGACTGGAGGAGCTTCTGGTGAGTGCATGTATGTATGTTTGTCTGCTTGCGTGTGTGTATACGCGCACACGTGTGTACGAGAGTGGATCCCACCTACCCGACGGACCTCCTACCCAGGACTGAAACCCAGAGCCACCCCACCCAGCCGCTCACAGGGGTGCCTCCGCGCTGACGGTTGGGCCTCGCGGGTTGCGCCCCGCAGTGTTGTACTGATGAGTTGCATTCCCCCCCGCCACCCCGCCCACCTGCAACCTGTTTTCCAGGTCGTACGGCCTGATCCTGGTGCTGCTGCTGTGTGCTGTCATCTACGTGACGGTCATATCCAAAAAGAGACAGCCGGAGGCGTGGCTGGTAAGGGTGCCGGCGATGTATTTGTATGTATGTATATGTATGTATGTATGTATGTATGTATGTATTTGTACATGTGGGCACATCAATGTGCGCGTGCGTCCGTGTTGTCTGGAAATATTTGCAGAGTATATGCGTGTGTGTATTGAGGTGCGCGTCTGTATGTATTTGCGTATCTGCTTTATCCATCTGAGCCCCGGGCAGAAGCTGGCGTCAGCATGTCTGTCAGTCAGTCTGTCAGCCTGTCTGTCAGTCAGTCTGTCAGTCAGTCTGTCAGCCTGTATATGTCAGGGAAGGTCATGATGTGGTCGGGTTCCCCTGTGTTGGAGGCGACCATATGCGGGGGTCATATTGTTGTGCAACAGCAACAGCGGCCGCCCTTCTTCCAACGTCGCTCCCTCGTCTCGTTTTCCGTCTCGCCCCACCCCGCCTTCCCCTCAGGTTCGGGGTTTGTGCACGTACCTCTCATATTTCTCGTATCCCACCTCTCCTCTCCTTCCCTCACCTCACCGCACCACACCCGACCCCATCCTCCTCCTCGTCCTGCCCCTCTCCCTGTCCACCCACCCACCCACCCACCCACTCACCCACCTACATCACATCACATCCCACCTCGCAGATGACGCTGTGGCGGGTGCTACTGGTGGTGCTGCCCATCTACCTGGTGCTGTGAGTACATGAGACATATGTGTATGTATGTATGTATGTGTATGTATGTGTATGTATGTATGTATATATGTAGGACTATTAAGAGTATGTATGTTTATATGTGTATGACTTAGATTACACTATATGTTTATATGTGTATGTATGTATGTATATATGTAGGACTATATATTGAGTATAGTCGCCAACACAATGCCGGAGACCCCGCGTGATCTAGTCCAGTCCAGTCCAGTCGGTCCAGCCGCGGTATGTGCCCCGACCGCCCCGGCCCCCACCCACCTTCCCTCGGTAGGGGTAGGGGTAGGGGGGTGCTTTCGGCGCCCAGGTTGGCGGGGGCGAGCTCTGCCTCCCGTCAGGGGGTCCCCTCCCACACCCCCTCCCTCCCTCCCTTCGATTCGCCTCCGTCGTCGTCTTGCTGTGTGTGTTTTCCGTTTCCGTACTAAACACAGTGCGTGCGCGCTCCACTCTTCTTTCATTCCCTCATTCCCTCTTCCACCTTACTCGAACGAGAGAGGTGACACCGCTCTCCTTTCCCTTCTTCGCCTCCCGCAAAGATTCATTCCGGGTGGTACTCCTTTTCCCCCTTCCCCCTTCCCCCTCCCCACTACCTCGACAACACGGTGGGCACCTCTCCTTTCTCCTGTCCCTTACCGCCTGCCGTACCATACCGTACTACTCTGCGCCGTGCCGTACGCTGCAGCCGTATCGCGTTCGACCTCTACCGCCACCGTCTGGCCCAGCAGCTGGCCGCCGCCAACCTGCACGCCGTGGCACTGGCCAATGCGGCAGCGGATGCAGCTGCGGCAGCAGCAGCAGCAGCTGCGGGTCGCAGCGCCGCTGTGGGCTCCGCCTCCTTCCCCCACCAACACCAACACCAACACCGCGGGGAGGTCATCATCACCAGAGCAGGCAATCGCTTGCTGGTGCTGCAACGGCCGGTGGCCTGACCGATCGACAGACTGACTGACAGACGCGGCCTCTCTCCCGCCCCTATTACCCCCATGACCGGATGGAGTTGTGTGAATGTGGATGTGTATGGAAATGTGGATGGGGTGGGGTGGGGGTGGAAATGTGAATGTGGATGGGACAACATGGTATGTTTAGCTCGTGCTGTTAGAGATGGGGGTGGGGATGGGGGTGGATTCGGCGGCCGTATCCTGGCGGATGGCCGGCAAAGGGCAGTCTGCTGGTGGTGGTGGTGGTGGTGGTGGTGATGGTGATGGTGATGGTGGTGGCGGCGGCGGTGGCGGCGGCGGCTCGGTTCGGTTCGTAGGGATGTCCTCGGGAACGTTTTGTGTCGGCTGTCTTCTCCTCTGATGGATACAAGAGGGAGGCAGGGAGGGGAGGAGGCGAAGGGGAGGCGAAGGGGAGGCGAAGGGGAGGCCTGAATTATAAGTTGAAGGGATCCTGTGCTCGGATTTGATTATGACACGGTGTCACTGGGATCACTGAGAAAACAGACTCGGCGCGGCCTGGGGGTATTACGTAGTAGTGCTGGTAGCAGTGATAGGACAGAGTACTATGTGGCGGGGGATGCGGAGGGAAGTGCTTTGCAAAGTGGTAGTTCCCCCGGAGGACAGCAGGGGGGCCCAAGCAGTAACGTATGCATGTATATCATGTATGTATGTCAGTGTGTTGAGGCACGGATGCCGAAATATAAACCAACGAATGATTGCGGCGAGGGGGGTTATTAGGGGCGCCAAAGTGCGGAGCTAACAGACGGGTATCAGACGGTCAGGAAAATGTGAGAGGGTGCCTGCTGCGGGCTGTGTCTTGCAGAATGCGTGATCGTTATCACCATCATCATCATCATCATCATCATCATCATTATCGCCATCGTCGTGGTGATGGTCATATGGTCATGAGGCCTGCGAAATGTGAGATGGGTGCACATTGTTCCCACCCACCTAGCCCCTCAACTCGGAAAGTTGGTTACCAGTTAAGTTCGTTGCGTGACTTCCGCCAAGTGTCTGTTCTGTTACTGAAGTGGTTGGGGGGAGGGGGGGAAAGGAAAGATCTCACCCCGGGGAGGGGTGGGGAGTTCCCGTGCTAGCCTAGCGGGGTAAGGTATGTATGTATGAATGCATATGTGCGTGTGTGTGTATGTGTGTGTGTTAGGATTATGGAAACCGATTTTGGTTGCCAAACCGTTTGGGGGGCGTCCCATGGATTTATTCATACCCCAAGTCCTTAACACGAACCTAAAGGAGAAGGTTGTTGTTTTTATTATCTTTGTTGCTGTTGATATTGGGTTGGCTCGCACTCCTGTTGTAGGGGGGTAAGGGGCCGTTGCTGCTGTGCGTTGCGTGCTGTCCAGTAGTGTGCCTCAAGAGTTGCACGACCCACGACGAGCTGCATGTTCTCGTTCCATTCCCGCTGCACCCGCGTTGATGGATATCGTATATGCGCGTATATAATACTCTTTTTGTGCAGTTACGCAGTGCGGTGGTGGTGATGATGATGATGATGGTGATGATGATGGCGGTGCTGGTGCTGGTGCGGCTGGGGAGTATGATGGTGGGGGGCGTCGGTGCGAGGAGGACCATCCGGGGGGGCATCAGGGGGCACCGGGATCAGGGAGGGGGTGGAGAGCGGTTTTGCTTCACACAGAGGACAGGGAAGGAGGGAAGTTGGGGATGCGGACGGTGTAGTTCACTAACTAACTAACTAACTACATGAAGTGTTCCACAAGCGGCGTGTTGTGGTCGCGCTTCATAGCCAAGTGTTTTTTTTTTCACATCCACACACTTCCCGCTCTTCCCCTCCCCTCCCCTCCCATGTGTGTTGTTGTCAGCGGGACACGAGGGCCCCGGGGTTGGGTGGGGGACACTTAAGTCGTAATGTGGATGAGCTCCGGTGCGGTAGGGGGGTGAAGGCAATGCAGTGTCCGTTTGCGGCGACCGCTTTTCCTTATTTAAGGCTAAGAAGAACGCATTCTTTTTGTACATCATCATTCTGCGAATAGGTCACGCGAACAATGACCTATCTCCATGCACGTTCCATATATATGATAGTCGCTTTGTGGTGGTTGTGTTATGTGGTGGTTGTTTGACGCACGGTCGGCGAAGTAGATTTGGACTGATTGCACAGCCTTACACCAAGAACCATGCGGGACTCGGACATTGCCTTGCCGCCACGAGGCAGGTAGGGAGCATGTGCGATTTCCAATCATTTTCTCTGTGCCGTAACAATTTGCTCCTCCCTCGCCCAGCACCATGGGCTTCACTCCGCACACTCCGCCACGTATTTCGCTCTTCACATGCAGCAGTGGAGCCCATGCATCGCCGTCAGCTGACGGAGTACCTGCAGGTACTCCTCGTCCCTAATATCTACTTACTGCTAGTAGTCGTAAGAGCTGTATTTCCTGTGACCTCTGGTGTCCTATTCGCGCCAGTTGCACCGCAAACGCCTCCACATGAACTGTTAAACTGTTTAAAATTTTCGTATTCTTAAGTATCGCGCGTGTGTGTATGCTTTGAAAATACAGGAGATGGAAAAGGTACGCTTACAGCGCTAGCCGTCAGCGATTTCTGGCTTACCAGGGTCTCAAGATCTAGGACCTCTTTTCCGAAAGCACTGAAAGGAGTTTTGCAACGTTATGTAATCTTTTCGGGGACTTTCCATAGACCTGCCGGCGAAGTAAGGGAATGATATACGCACGCCGCCGATTAAACTATTTATCAGTAAACAGTTAACCTGCAGGTATCACGTTGAAATTCTTAATGCAATGCTAACATAAACCGAACAGGACAAGCCTACAACATTCGTTCCAAAGGGTGGCATGTATGTTAGAAGCGCCCTGCATTCCGCTAAGGTACAGCTTGTTAGCTATTTGGACAGAACGTTCTTTTCTGCGTTTTTTCCGAGTACCTCTTACACTGCTTGTCCTGCGCATCCTTTACATGTACTACGGCTAAGGGATCCCTTCCGGATGATGGAGAATGTGCTTTATGCTGGACCAATTACACATCACGATCAGCATCGATTAAGCGGCTGCAGTAGCTGGTACCAGCTGGTACCGGCCGGTGCTGAGGGCCCGATCCGCCGCCGGGAGGACGACTTCCTGAGGCAAACACGACGGACATCCCGAACGGTGCTTACATCCGTGTTATGGAAAATTGCTCTTACGTGTCTGGACCGGACGGATGGACATGAGGCAACTTTCTTATCGCATATACAGGGCATGCAACGGTATGTGTTAACCATGGAAGGCAACATTTTTCTTTCTAGTTGGTCACCAGGTCATAGTGATTTATCCCATTGTGTTCAGTTCTTAACCTCATGCCCGCCCGTACCGGAAAAGTGCTTTCCGATACGGCGGTGTCAGGAGGTGGTATCTACGTCGACTAGAGGGCAACACTAATACCAAGGGGATGAACGAATAAATATAATTTCTGTTTCTTGGCTGCAGCAAGTGTTGTCCTGGGCGCAACGTTGATGGCCTGATACCAACGCGACCTCCTATACGACAATGCTAGGCAAACGCAGCGGATGTTCATGAATTACTTAGGCGTTCATATTACTCGTCACTGCTTCAACGGCACTGGACTGGGCGGATGTAAGACGTGCGTTGGTGGACGCGATGGCCTTACGAAGGGGGAGAAAGACGCTTAGGAGATGCTTGGATTGTTATGTGCAAGTCACGGACGGGGACGTTTAACTCTTTGAATGCTGAATTTTAGCTACTAGTCGGGTTCTGAACTTCGCCTGTTGTTGGTTCCGCCCGTACAGGAAAAGTGTCTTACGATACGGCGGTCACAGCAGGTGGTATCCACGTCGACTTGTAGGCAAACCAAATACAACCAGGGGATGATATGACAGTTCTGGAGTGCATTTTTTTTGGCCGCAAGCAGCAGCAAACTTAAATCGCGTTGGGCCATTTGCCCATGCTGCCGCATGGACGACAAGTCAGGCGAATGCAGCTGATGTCCATGAAGGGTTCATTACGTGCTGAATATGAAAGATTGCTACGAAGACTCTGGCCCTGACGGATGTGCATTGTAAGGAAGGAAACGGATGCAGAGTTAGCACCGCGGCGCATGGAACGCTAAGTAAGGATGATGGACTATAAGCGTTAATATTCGGAGCAGGGATTTTTGTCTTTTCGCTCGGTTCTGAAAGTCTAACGTCGCATGCGCACCCCGTTTGTTCGGGGAACGTACTTAGATCTGATACGGCTCACCCGATTAGCAATAATGCTTTCTATGCTTGCATAACCATTTTGCAAACACAGACCATTATGCCAAATCTTTAAGCAGCCCCTCGCACAAATGTGTCCGGTCGTACTTCGCGAATAAACAGTTCGTACATCGTCCCAAAAAAGCCAGGAACGAATTTCGCCGTGCGGATGCGTGCGTGCGATTCGCAAAATGCGCCTGTACAAGTGTATATAATTTTTCTCGGCGGAAAGGCCAGGCGCGCCAGCGCGTTGCGCAGGTGGGCATGTTGGCCAAAGCCGCACGCGGCATGCAGGCTGGACTATTGCGTGGCTGCTTTGCGGTAACTAAAAGCACCGAAAGCCAACGGCGTAGCTTGCAACTCTGGGCTCGTGAAACTGCCGCGGAAGATGAAGCGGTCGGCGAAGAATGAGCCATAAGGCGCCTGCTTTCGGTAGCGCAGCGCATAATGCACATTGTTCCGACTAAACTCAAGTTACACTCTTACGAAATAAATAATAACATCTCAGAATTAGGTAAAGTTAAGATTCGCGAAAGTCGTTCAGAACCTTGCAAGTAAAATGGATGCCGCTGAGGGCTTGGAACAGCTTTTCGCAGCGCATTCGGCCGTGCCTGCGTTAGCCGTGTTGCAGCAACTACGGAAGGACTTGAGCCAGCAGCAAGCTCAAGAGCTGCTGAATAACCACCGGCATTGTCTTCAGATGGGAACATGTAGTTTTGGTCGGCGCGGGCGAGCAGCGTACGCATTGCGCACAGGTACCGAGGTGCAGCGCCTCATTGACATCGCCAACATATCTGGTACGCGGTGGCCGGCTTGCCGACCGTGACATGAACAAGCGCTTGCATCACAACATTGAAACATTAAACCAACCCTGCATACGTACCTGCACAGATGAAGACGCCGCACAATTTTGGGCGACGAGTGTCGGTCAGCAATTACGTGGTAAGCAAGAGCATAGGGGTGGTATAGGTCCTTTCGTCTGCCACGAGACGCAGGTCCTTTCGTCTGCCACGAGCCCACAATAGCCAGCCTATCCAGTTCGTAAGTAATCTTAAAGAATGATTCCAGTTCGTTTCCTGGCGAATGCAATTGGTTCATAAGTGCATGTCAACCGCCAAACCTGTTCATATACAGCTACAACACCTGCTGAGTCCACCGCTGCACATTACCCTACTCAACAGGCGTCCGTGCAGCCCATCCTCAAGAAGGCTCAGTGTGCGATACCGGTACAGCCGACACGTCATCCATGCTTATCGATTTACAACCAACCGGAGTTCGCGTTGGAAATGCAGAGCCATCCAGCAGCACCGGTAAGCGTGTGCCAATGTGAGCATGTGATCCGCGGAGTGTGACATGATATGCAGCACATCGCAGAAATACAGTGAGGCCTCTTCTGAAGGCACTGCTCACAGCTACCCCGAGTGTACTCACATCATTTTGAGAACGAGGCACACTGCTCATGCTTGCTATGCAGGCCAAGTCCGAGTGCCCCTATATGCTCGCAGCGACATTACCAACTGTGCTGTCGTGCCGCTCGATGCCCACGCAACGTGTTTGGACTGCGTGCGTCACGCTCTCATTGCCGCGTGTGCCACTGATGTGCCTGCGCCTGAAATTCTGCTGGCGACCGTGGTGGGCGTCATTGCCGAGTCTTGGGATTCGATGCGCTTTCAAGTGCTACATGCCCATGCCAGCAGCCTCCCCAGCACTTGCACGGCGGTGCAATATGGCGAAGCCCTACAGCAGCAACGGCTGCTGCCAGGCGATGTGGAGCTGGCAGTTCTTGCCCATGCTCTCAACATAGCGATCACAGTGTTTGACCCGGATGGGCTGCAGATCTGCTATTGGGGCTCCAGCAATGCGCCAACAGAAGTGTGCCTCATCAGGCAGACCAGCCTCGCTGGCACCCCCGTGTCTTACCGCCTACTGGATATGTTGCCAGATGTGTGGACAGGGCAACGCCGTCAGCATCTCGTCGCGGCTTGTCGAGCGGTTGGCCTCTGCATGTCAGAATCACCATCTGCCGGGCGTGCTGCTCAAGTGTGTGCTGTCCTGCATGCGATGGACAGCCGCTTTGAGTTCACCGTGCAGCAGGTTTTGGCGGAATGGGCTGATCAGCACGAACCTGCGGTTGTCATGCGGCGACTGCTTGCGGTGACACGGCAGTCATCACAGCACTTACCGCTGCAGCAGCAGCCCCTTCAGGTGCACCAGCAGCAGGAGCAGCAGCAGAGGCGTCAGCAGCATCACCAGCCACATCAACGCAACCGGGTCGCTGCACAGCCAACACACCAGCAGCACCGTCGACCATCTGACGTACCATTGCCCACTCCTGCTGTAACAGATGCTGAGCAACACATTCCTGGGTACTTTGGAGCATCCTGGCGCAGTGGCCCCGGCCACAGACTTGGCATCTCTGACCGGCTCGCGGCTTGGAGCGCTGTCACAAGCATGCTGCTGGCCGGTGCACTTGTGGTGTGCGCCATGTGTGGTGTCACCAGCACCGACCTGCACGATGACCTCAAGCGCTGGGCCACTGTGGAGCCTGTCGGTGCTGGCATTTCACCATACTCCTTCCACAACAGCTTGCATGCCGGCAGCACAACCACACCTGAAGGCCTGTGGCACCTGTGTCCGCACTGTGCTCCATTGACACCTTTATGATAACCGGCTCCCTCACTGCACCACACACACCTGGTCACCCAGCATGCACAGACAAGGCAGCACCATCTGCACACGCCCACGTGCGCAGCCGTACACAAACCTGCCATCATGAACGGCACAGCAGCCACGGTCTCAGCACACGTTCAGGACGTGCCACAGGTGCCTACTCAGCCTACAGCAAACACGTCATTTACCTATTTCCACGCATGCCCCTTGTCTGCCCGGCCAACCATTGCCCCCGCACCGCACTTACCGTGGATGGGCCACGATTGCTCCCGACGGCAGCGCCGCCACTTTGCAAGCGCACAAGTCGAAGCTGTTCAACACGTGGAATGTTGAAAAGTATGGCCGCAGGCACACCTGCACACGAAGGCCACGTCCCGCGTCAGCGAAACCTGCACATTACAGCATGATGGGTGCAACACATGTGGGTTTTCAAAACACTCTGCAGGTATAAGTTCATCCTCAGGCTTTGACAGACTCTGTCAGACTAGCAAATGTCATACAGCGGCTTGACCCCAGGCTTCTGCCAGCCCGTGAGCTGCTTGGGTGTTGCGCAACCGCACCGGGTGGTATCATGTACAGCGCGCCGACGGAGCGCTCCGTCACCAGCATGCTGCCTTGCACCACTTCCACACGATGCGCCAGGCCCTCCAAAAAGTGTGCGGCCATGCGCGCGCCAGCTGCGGCACTGACAGCACCCACCAAGAACACGTCCGCGTCGGCCTGTGCCACCGACAGTTGCTGAGCCGCCGGCTGCAGCGCGTTGTGAACGCACCCGCCCGCCAGCACCAGCCCATCCCCAATGGGCGATCCATGCTCCGCCCTTCGAAGCAGTCCCTGCTCAGCAGCCCAGGCACGCGTGCTGGCCAATGCCTGCACCACAATGCCCAGGACGCTCCTGCCGATGAAATCCATCGCCGTCACACCGCACGGCACATGCTTCCTGCGCCCGTATGACGCCGATGTGCACTGCATCATTTCATTGGCGCGCGCGCTGGGCAACGCCACGCAATCACGCAGCGGAAATGCCAGGGCCCTGCCAGAACGATCATGCCGCCGAATGATGTCAAACATGGCCGCCGCGGCCACGTCCCTCATGGCAGACGTCGCCTGCTGCCCATCCTCCGCGTGCACCTCACTAATGAACTCCACGGTCTCTGCCTGTTCAGGGCACGCCGCTGATACTACACGGCACAGCACGGCCAGCCGCGTCTTGGAATTGTCCATTACCGACGCCAGCTGCGCCAGCCGCTCCAAATCTGCGTTCGCCAACGCCTGCAGCATTTCGAGGGCTCGCTCACATCTTGCAATGCAAGCGTCTCCAACATTCCAGTTCGCGAACGGTATATTGCACACTGGAAACCGCAAACGTTACTTACTGCCATTCTTTCGAGTGCTGGTATTCGTCCACGCAAGGTTAGGTAAGTACCGCTGGCTTTGTTTTTTCAAAGAGACACGTATACTCTTCTGTCATACCCCTCCTCGGGTTTATATACACCCCACACTACGTGCTGCGCCTTTTCGGGCCTCGCGTCGCTGAACGAATCCGCCGACAGCAACGCGACAGCAACGCGGGCCACTCCGTTTTCGCGACCGCCCTTCAGCCATTTCGCCCGACGTACCATTTGGCCTTCAGGTTGCAATGTTCATGAACTCCTGCCCTGCAATTCCCGCATTGCAACTATTCGGTCCTCTGCTCGCTGCTGCCGCTGTTGCTGGCCGGGGCCGACAGTTGCCGGCGGATGCGGCCTCGCTGGCAGAATTTGGAACGGTTCGCCTTTGCCAGCCGGCGCACAGCATTATTGCGCTTAGCGTTCTTTCGCATGCACCACACCTACACGCCGACGCGGCATCGTTAACGTCCGCGTGTGCTTCTATGAGAATAACCAGGTTCTGCGAATATCGCTAACATTGCGCGGAGCGCTCGATTGCCCAGACCGCGCTGGCCAGCCGGGACTCTTCCTTAGGCCGCGAGTAACTCTCGCGCTTCGTGAATAGGCCCGTTGCACTACAATTCAACACGTCCTTACAGTGCAACAACACCGACAGCACCATGTCCCCAGTCCGTCTTCTCACCACCTCACACACTTTACTTCAGTTCAAGCATTACACACCAATCGCGTCCGAACTTGCGTTCCCAACATGAAGCAACTGTATTTGCTGTGCTCGGCGCAACACAACGCGCCGCTTTCACAGGTAGGCATGACCACCTGCCATGTCCATGGCGCTTTATTCAGTTTCGCATGCCACTTTCCCAGCGCCCCAACCGTTTGCCTGTGCCGTTTCGGGCCTCGCGTCGCTGGACGAGTGCGCCGACGATACCTGCGCGGCGACAACTCGCAGGCCGTTCCGTCTTCCGCGACATCCCTTCCGCCACTTCGCCCGACGCACCATCGGGCCTTAAGGTTGCACTATACATCAATGCCTGCACTGTACCTCCCGCACTGCAATTCCTCGGCGCTTCGCTCGTTGTTGCCGCAGTTGCTAGCTGTATGCAGGATGCGCGCATGTTGTCTCGCTGGCATAATTTAGAACGGTTCGCGTTTGCCAGCCGGCACACAGCCCAATTGCGCTTTGCTTTCTTTCGCATGCACCGAAGCTACATGCCGACGCGACATCGTTCACGTCCGCGTGCGCTTCTATGCGTGCGATTAACCAGGTTCTGCGCGACATCGCTAACATTGCGCGGAGCGTTCGTGTGCCCAGACCGCGCTGGCCAGCCGGGGCTCTTCCTGCGGACACGAGTAACCCTCGCGCTTCCTAAATAGTCCCGTTGCACAGCAATTCAACACGTCCTTACATTTGCAGAACGCCGTCAGCACCATGTCATCAGTCCGGACGGCTCACCACCTAACGCACTTTTTTCCATTTCATGCATTACTTCCCAATCCAGTCCGAACTCACGCTCCCAACCATATGCACGCCGACGACTTTCACGTCGCTCCTGCCCTGCAACGGTTTTTGCTCTGCTCATAGCAACGCAACGCACCGCTTTCACATTTGGGCATGACCACACGCCATGTCCATGGCGCTTCATTCATTTCCGCATACAACTTGTCCCAGCGCCCCACCCGTTGGCGCTACAGCCGTCGCCCATGCACGCCATGCGAAGACGAACCGACATAGCTTCGACGCCCTTCAGATTCAGCCCGCCTCTTTGACGCATCCCGTTTGTACGATGCCGCAACAAGTATAAATGCCAGCATGTGTCGCCTTCTTTTACACACATTCTTGTGCTTCCTTTTTTTGGCTAAAAGACCAAAGTCCCTTTTGCGGACGGCACCCAGCCAGCATCTCACTTCGCGGACACTTCTTCTACTGTTGCGAACCAGAACAAGATGGCTCCAAAAATGGCACGACAGTCACAAGCGTCACCGCCGACACTTGCGCCCGTCAACTTGGGCGCTTATGGCACGCCTTCAACGAGCCAGCCGTCCACGTCTTCCGCCGGCGCCCAAGCCAAGCCGCCCGTCGACATAAATGACCTGTGGGCGAAGCTGGCGGCGGCGTCCCCAACCGGCGGAGGCCGCGATCGTTCCGCGCCAGCCGGGGTGCCCAAACGGCCCCTCTCCTTCAAGTAAGCGCCTCATCTTCCGGTACTAGCAGACGCCTTGCCACGCCGGACCCTTCCCAACAGATCGCATGCCGTCCCTGCTCTGCATGCACGCTTCCTCTGGCTGTCCCATGCAACTACCATCTTGACACGCCCTGCTGCTGCCCTACCAACCGTCAGGCAGCAACTGCTCCTGGGAAGCATGGGATGCCACGACGAGGACGTCCTGCGCGCCCGCCATAC
Source organism: Volvox carteri f. nagariensis (assembly GCF_000143455.1). Taxonomy (NCBI): domain Eukaryota; kingdom Viridiplantae; phylum Chlorophyta; class Chlorophyceae; order Chlamydomonadales; family Volvocaceae; genus Volvox; species Volvox carteri. The sequence continues at coordinate 149,995 of NW_003307624.1, forward strand.
CAACGCACAGTTCAACGTGCTCCTGGCTGAGGGCCGTAAATACAAGGACGAGTTCACGGCGCAGCACGGCGGCAAGCCTGCCAGCAGTAAGGCGTCCTCCCTTGCTGCCCTTTGCTCGCTTGTGCCAGCTGCCGTCCCTTGTGCCCGCAACCCAACTGCCCGGCCACAGGGTCCGTACCTGTCACCCCCGCCCCGGCATGCCTTCACTTCCGCCCCGCCATCCCGCCAACTAAACATCCACCCTGCCGCCCTCCATGCCCATGCAGCGTTCTTGTACAACGTGACGGAGCAGATCCATGAGGGCGACATGCCCGACAGATCCGTGGCCACGCACGCCGAGGTCATGCAGCTATGGATTGCAGCTGCCGGCAGCCTCCGTGCGGACACTGCTATACAGCTCATTTACGATTACAACATGGACTCTGCTACTGTCCTAAACGCGGACCAAGCCTTTGCGCACACGGTGCTGGAAGAAGCACAGAAGGCGCGAGCGTCGGGAGCCCTCCTGCCCACCATCACGCCAGCCAAGCGACCTGCTACCAGCCCAGCCGACCCACATGCCAGTGCCCCCGCCCGCACGTGAATATATACCATCACGTGCGAACCGACCGGCAGGGTATACGTCGGTCAGTCCCGGGACCCTGAACGCCGCTTCCAAGCTCATGCCCGTAGCCCACCCAGCCGGATGAAGGACGACGCCCGTCGCTACCAACCCTTCCGAAATCACTTCACCCTCACGCGCCTCATGTCCACCGCCAATCCTGCTCTGGCCCACAAGATGGAAGCCTTCTACATCGAACAGTTCAAGGCACGGGGGCCGGGAGGCTACAATGTGCTGCGGGGGCCGCCTTCCGCCAGCCCGGCCTTCTACGCCATGACCCAACGCCGCGCAGGCAGCGACCACACGCCCACCGCCGTCACAGTCCAGGACGATGACACCCCTGCAACGCTTGCCTAGCCCACACATCAGCTCAACTCCTAAATATTGACCGGTCACGTCCCACCATTTCGGCGCTAGGCTTCTGGACATTCAACGGTGCTGTTGTATTTAGGCACGGTCGCACTTTGGGTTTCATTCTCGGTGCATACATGTCCAACATTAACTTGTGTGTGAACGGCTTGGGATGGTCTATTGCGATAGCGTTCCGACTGAAACAACAGCCCGCCGCCCTCTTGTCTATGTCCGCTCCTCGCGTGCTCGGAAGCAAGTTGGTAGGGGGCAAGTTGGTATTGTGGGGCAGCACCCATCATGTTGTCGGTTCTGGCATGGCCAACCACGCGCGATAGGAATATTGAACCTACGCCTTATTAGTCGTTCCTACATCTTAGCAAAGGTCCGACGCGACGTGTCCGAACACGCGCTGCTGCTTTGGTGCTCTTCTTCATCTTCTGCTTCTGCTACCTGGTGTCGTTACATACGCGCACGCAACGACTGTTCTGCATATACATTGCGTAGTGCGCTAAACGACATGTAAACACCTTCACTAAACTGCTTCGAAGCTATTCTCACATTCCAATAACCACTGCACTGCTTAACTATCCAGCCTTGGCACAAACCATTAAGCGCAAACGTACTTTAGCAACATACAATCAAACACCATACGTGCTTTGGAAACGCGGGCAGCTGCTTCACAAGGACCCCCCTCGTTAAGCAGCCCCTTCGCACAAATGTGTCCGGTCGTACTGTGCCGAATAAAGACTCCGTACAAGACGCCCCAAAAGCCAGGCGCGAATTTTACCGCGCGGATGCGCGCGTGCGGTTCTCAAAATGCGCGTGTACAAGTGTATATAAATTTTCTTGGCGGAAAAGGACGAGGTGCGCCAGCGCATTGCGCAGGTGGGCACGATGGCCACAGTCGCACGCGGCATGCAGGCTGGACTATTGCGTGGCTGCTTTGCAGTAACTGAAAGCACCGAAAGCCTACGTCGTAGCTTGCAAGACTGGGCTCGTGAAACGGCCGCGGGAAGAGGAAGCGTCTGCAGACGAAGCGGCACTGAGCGCCAGCTGGCGAAGCGGCACTTGTGTGCAAGCCAAAAGACGCCTGCTTTCTGTAGCGCAGCGCATACAGCACCTTGTTCCGACTAAAGTCAAATTACACTCTTACGAAAAGAATTATAACAAACGCAGAATTAGGTAAAGATAAAAATCGCGAAAGTCGTTCAGAACCTTGCAAGTAACATGGATGCCGCTGAGGGCTTGGAACAGCTTTTCGCAGCGCATTCGGCCGTGCCTGCGTTAGCCGTGTTGCAGCAGCTACGGAAGGACTTGAGCCAGCAGCAAGCTCAAAAGCTGCTGCAGAACCACCGGGAATGTCTTCAGTTGGGAACATGTAGTTTTGGTCGGCGCGGTCGAGCAGCGTACGCATTGCGCACAGGTACCGAGGTGCAGCGTCTCTTTGACATCGCCAACATATCCGGTACGCGGTGGCCGGCTTGCCGACCACGACATGAACGGGCGCTTGCATCTCAACATTCAAACATTCAACCAAGCCTGCATGCGCCCCTGCAGATGAAGACGCGGCACAATTTTGGGCGACGGGTGTCGGTCAGCGTTTACGTGGTAAGGCAAGAGCCAAGGGGTGGCATAGGTCGGGTCATGGCCGTGGTAGGCGCACGACCTCTTGTCTGGTACGAGCCCACATTAGTCCGCCTCTTTTCAGTACGTAAGTAATCTTAAAGAATGATGCCATTTCGTATCCTGGCGAATGCATTTGGTGCATGAGTGTATATCAACCGCCAAACCTGTTCATATACAGCTACAACGCCTGCTGAGTCGACCGTTGCACATTACCCTATTCAACAGGTCTGCATGGTGCAGCAGCCGTCCGTGCAGCCCATCCTCTTGAAGGCTCAGTGTGCGATACCGGTACGTCATCCATGCTAATCGATTCACAACCAACCCGCGATCGCGTAGGAAAGCGCGTGCCAATGTGGGACCTATGCCTTATCCTTCCGTGCCAATTGTACCTATGCCTTATCCTTCGTTACTACAACATAGCAGAGGACCGACGCAACGTGTACTGTACACGCGCTGTTGTTGCTGTTGTTCTTGTTGTTCTAGGTGTTCTTGTATACGCGCGCGACGACATGACTGCATGTACATTGCGCCGTGCGCCAAACGCCCTGTAACTCGCTTACACTAATCTCACATTCCAATATGCCACTGCACTTTCCTCTCCAGCCTGGCCACATTCTCTTCCTCGCAAACGTACTTGGGCACCTTACAATCCAACACCATACGGGCTTTAGAAACGCGGGCAGCTGCTTCACAAGGACCCCCCTATTTGCTGTAATGCCTTTGGCCCAGATGACATGGCATGTGCAACATGTGAAATAGACTCTGCTGCCCTGCTGCAGTGCACTTCAATCCTTTATTTGTACATAATATTCGTGTAATATGAAAGGTGACTTCTTGCCAGAAGGGTAATGATCGGAGACCTACTTATGGCATCCCATGGATTATGCGGCATGTATCCGCATCATTTGATCTGTATAATAGAATTTGTGTATTAGAAAATTCTCGAAAAGCTATCCTGTTGGTATTTCATGGCTGGACTTCCAGTGGTCCATCCGTACCCAGTGCGGGGCCCGCCCGTCGCCTGCGTAGCTTCGCAACAGAATTTCGCAAACATTCCTCGTTCACCGGCAGGCGCCCTAAGTGCTACGAAGGTCGTAACACATCCACCTTCAGTAGAATAGCATGTAGACGTGTTGTTGGACTGCCACTGAAGAAAATCTTAAACAAACGGACCTTCGTCGAACTCTCGACCAACAGAAACTGTCATGTCGCGAAGGCGCTTGTCTCAATAACTACTTGTTAACACGTGTCATTAGCTCACTGTTAAAAATCATTCTCATTTCGCTTCCTACCACCTTTCAACTATACCACGTCTGCCACCGCCGCCGCCATGGAGCCAGCAGTGGAAATGCTTACCCACTTATTTACGGCCGCGCTGGCAGCGATTAGGGATTGGCGACAGAATCAGAATGTGGCGAAGATTCTCGTCTTCAAGCTTGCCTGCTTCCTTGCCTCCCTTCCTTCACATCCACGGGTGAAACTCGTCTTTCAAGGGCATCACGGTCTGGCACCACTCGATGCGTCCCCAACAAGCATATATGATATGAAATTCACAGATGGCAACGGCAAAGTAAGGACGCTGCTCGTCTTTTTGCTGTCATGAAGCCCGTGACGGGAGACACCTACTCCCTTTGAAATGTTGCCTGCAGGTCACTGTGCTGGGGCACCTGTTGGGCCTCACGAAGAAATCGGACCGAGAAAAATTTAACAGGCTTCTCCACGATGGCGGCAGATTGTACGTCCTCGACGAGATCCGCGGGTTGAATCTTCCCTCACAGGAAGCTGTGATTGAGGAGGCCTGGAAGCGTGCTGATGCAGCTGCTCCCCTCAATGACAGCGACCTCATTGGAAAAGTTCAATGCCTACAGTTCGATGTGCGCAAGCCCCCCCGGCCTTTCTACAACTTCTATTGGCCGCAGGCAGCCTGGGCCAGATTTGCTAATGAGCAGCAGAAGGTGAGTCATCACCATTACCACACTGTACAACGCCATACAAACTGCAAGTCCAAGTCAGTTTGATCCTGCTGACCCCTCCTCACGTCATCCAGTCAAGTCATCCACTCCATTTCGGTCCATGAACTGTTACCTCCACTCCATATCTCTTGGGCTACCTAGCCATAATCTCACGCCCCCGACATTGTTGGGGATGTAACCAGGAATCAGACCCAGGATCTTACACCGCATCTCATAGTAATGTCTCTAGACCAGGCCATCATTATGATCCCTACTGCACCATTTGAAAGGAAGCATGGTTTAACATCTTCTTTATGTCTGATTATGTATAGGAGCTGAACGAGGCCAACACAACAACTGCCAGCAAGGCTACGAACAGCCAGTTCAGAACCTTGGCTGGTGAAGGTGCCATTCCAGTGGAGGTGCCTCTGCAGCCACGCACTGAAAGCCAAAATGCGACCACTGGGAAGCAGGCAGTGAACCTGGTAAGTGCTTGGTTTGGGTGTGGGCCAGGGATGCGAACATGCTTGGCTTGAGCATGTTACTTCATTAAACTAAGAACATGTAGGGAAGGCTATGCCACGTCTTCAGTAATGAAGGCAGGGCATTGAATTCATCCAGTATGCACACAAATAAACTTGCCATTCACTCCCGCAAACAGGTAGGCTGGGGTCACAAGATGTGTGTGTGGTGCGAGCATGCACCTTGTGGATATGTAAGGATGATGGCCTGTGAGATGCTATTAGAGATGTCCTGGTTTGGGTGATGACTACAGGGGTTTACAACCCCCCATGTTGTAAAAAGGTTCAGCTCCCTTGGCATCTCCCTGACTACACTTTGCCTGGTGTTACACATGTTCAGTACATGAAATCCTTGCAGTTTTTGGCCATTATGTTGGTGTGGTGCTGCCACACAGCCACTTATCTCTTTGCTTACTAGGCCATGCTCTCTGTAGCAAGCTACATTTCCCTTAGAATATTTCAACGATTACTTTTAACTTAACAATAACTGTTAATTCGATAACGATTCGTCTCAAGTTTCGTACATGTTACGAGCTTCTTCACATGTATCGAACATGGCGGTTGTTCGTTAGGTTCGCTTACGGGCTGGGGCCCCGGGCCCCACCAGCATTATCCTAGTACGGCAAGATCGTGGTAGGGAATCTCCGGCAGGTAGGCCGAGATATAAGCTACCCGGGCGGGGTGCTGTGGCCAGACACTGACGTATCACATTATTAGGTGTTCGGAGTTCAAGACTCCGCTGCCGCCGTCTCTAATTGTTTCGTACGCGTCTATGTACGCTAGTGCTTGCCGCT
>NW_003307624.1:155889-231406 GCF_000143455.1 Volvox carteri f. nagariensis
ACTTCTTCCTGCCTCGGTGAGGACTACCAACTCTACGCTTCCGCTCTGCCAGTCGACCGCTAGGTGAGCCACTGATACCAATGTAGCCGTCGCTCACCTGACGGGACGACTGACAGAGCGGAAGCGTGGAGTTGTTAGTCCTCACCGAGGCAGGAAGAAGTCCAACCCAGCGGCAAGCACTAGCGTACATTGGTATCGAGGGTCAAGTTCGATCCTCCTTGATGTGATGCGCTTCACTCCTGCCGAGCGAAGGCGTTTGGCTAGACTTTTTCTTAAATTTCAACGATCTTATGAAAGACATCGCGAAGCGCCCCTTGCTGACCAGGATCAGGCCCCTGCCGAGTCCGAGGCTAATGATTCTGGCGATGAAGATGTACGCCCTTTGGCTATTCCAAATAATGAACATGATATTAATAATACTCATGTTGCCAATCGTGCACAGATGGACGTCGATCCTCCGACGGAACCTCCTTCGGATGCCGCGCAGCGCGCCTCGCTGTCTACAGGCGGATTACCGGCTTGTACGCCAGCGCAGGCTGCGGCAGCCGCACAAGCGCAAGAAATGCTTGAGAACCAGGTTCCCGCTCTTCAAGCGGAACTGACGGCATTTAAGGGTGAAGTGGTGAGCCTTTTCACCGAGTACGGTGAACGGTTGGGTGAAATCAGCTCAGCCATCAAGGATCTCCAGGCACAACTTCGGGACGCGTTGCCTGCGTCGCCATCTCCGTATTCGTCGGACATACAACGCAGGTCCATCATTATCGATGGAATTTGCGAGGTTCTGGACAGCAATATCTCCTCGTTCCTGGAGGTCGACACGCTGCAGAACTGCGCCTTTCAGGTGCTTCTCCAGCGCCACCTAAATCCCGAAGTACGCTTGGAAGAAGTCAAGCAGCTTTGGAGCGAGGGCGTGGCTAAGAAAGCCGGTGGTCCTTCCGGCTCGGCTGCCTCTTCGTCAAAGTCCGCACGACTCTCGGAGGTAAGTAAGCGTATCCTTGCGCCACCTCGTGTTAGTGGGAAGAAGGATTCACAAATTACTAATACAAAGACATGGTTTGCGCTTCTTATGCAATACTTTGACTTGTCGCAAATGGACCCGCTTGAGCACTTTATGTTCTGGCTTATGGGCAAGGCTCAGGAGTTGGCCGCCGATCTTTTCCTTAAGCACAAGTCCGGCGCACAACCACTTACCCGCGATCTGTTGCGTGATAAATTCCTGTTACAATATGGGTATGCGAAACGCGACACGCACGCACATGATCGTTTGCATGCGCACGAATACGATATGAAAATAGACGAGTCCGTACCAGAGTACACACAGCGCTTTTACGATATTATTCGTGAAGCGAATGATATGAGTGTTGCGGATCAAATCTCTTGGTATATTAAGGGCTTAGTTCCTGCACTGCGCGGTCGCCGCGCTACGGATGATGAGGGCAAGGACTGGCAGGACCTAGAAAAACTTATCCTGTACGCTTGCGGTCAGGAGGTTCGGTGGAAAGCCGGAAAAGACAAAGCACAGCTTGCTGTCGTTACTACGCAAGCTGGCCCGTCTAAGATTACTTCCTCCTCTCGACCTAAGCATTCTCGCCCTCGGTTCCCTCCTAAACAGGCCTGGGAAGCTGTCAGAGCAAAGAAACAGAAGACGTCAACGTCCGGTACCCTTCTCAAGTGCCGGGTGTGTTCACGTCTGAAGCCGGAACACCAGACCTGGGACGAGCACAAGAAGACGGACTGCCTTCGTCACTTGCAGGAGCAGATGGCTCGCTTGCAGGAGAAGGCGTCTCGTTTGAACGCGAACAGACAGAATAATTAGGACGCTGGCAAGCGTGAGGGGGTGTCTTGCAAGTAGGCCGTTAGTGCGGTAGCACGCGTAGACTAACAGGGTGTTTCCACTTGTCCGAACACTATCTTCGGTACACTATGTGCTAGTGTGGACTTAGTGTGACGGTGTTTCCACTAGCGGCACTAAGGAGCGCCGAAAGCAAAATTGTTTTCGTATTTTGAACGTTTTAGCGCCAGGGATTAATTGCTGATAATTGTCAAGGTCTGTAAGGATTCGCGTATTTAAGATCCGCTGCGGCGCAGCCTGCGTCATGATGTCCGCCATGAAGTCCGCATGGTGCATTGGCAACGGCCGGCCAGCGAAGGAAGGCAAACTAGCGGTATATGTTTGCTGAACGTTATTGAAGGAGGGCTCCATTGCAAAATGGCGGTGTTCTGAGGCTGTCGGTGTTGGCCGTGCGCAAGTCAACGCGGCGTTTGCAGGAAGGAAAAAAGATAGCTGCTTACGTCTAAAGTCTATGGTCAGAAGGGACAATCCAGCTCATAAAAGTTGCCCGCCAAATAGTTAGTGCTAGGTACTAAAGAACGGCGAGAGACGAGTCCAGGACGAAGAACATTCAAACTTAGTGTTAGTGTTCGGCCAAGTGGAAACACCCTGTAGAAAGCCTCGTCGAACTGACTTAAATCTCTTAGCTTGAATGTGCACTTCGCACATTAGACATGACAGATATCAGGGCGTTGGCTGCGTGAGACTTGACGTGGCTCGCGTGCTACGCCATCTGCCGCAGAAAAATAAAGTACTTTTAGGACCCCGGTTCGCTTTGGGCATGGTAGTGGCTGGCCACGTAGCTCGATGTGGGGCATTACTAGCTGTGTCAAGACATGGTTGCACGTCATCCGTGGCGACTGCGGTGGCGCTCAACGACTATGCCCCCGGCGCATCGGCCGTCGATCGCATCCCTGTATGCTGCGCTCTCCCGCCTTCTCGCCGTCCCTCCCTCCTCCTCTAAGGGGCCGCTGTGTCCATCGTGTCCATCACATGCTACCCTCAAATGCCATGTCTGTCTCAACAGCCAGCACCTGCAAAGCGAATGCTGTACGATGGGGGCACGCACATATCCGCAAGAATCCATATTCGCGATATTCGCCTTCACTCTGGCACCGGGGTCGCCTTGTATACCTCCCTGCCCGCTGGTTTATGGGAACCGCTATCCATCATATTGGAACCGCATCAGGTGTTTGTCAACACCTCTGTCTGGCATTTGTGGTTTGTCATGCAACAACCCCGCTATGGTCGCTCAACAGGATTGTTTACCGGTGCCGTGTCTGGTAGGTATCCCCAATCCGCACAGTAGATGCATGACGCCAGTGGCGAGGGGGCCACCGAGTGGTGCTCGGATTCGAAGGCATCCAGAGTCGGAGTCCGGGGTTGAGGGTTAGCGGATCCGGAGGTGATCCGTTACGGCGCCATGCTGGTGGTGTTGAACGCCGCCACGACAGTGGCAGCACCAAAAGGCAGTGGCTAGGGTGGCAGTTGCAGCAACCCGTGGGGCGCACTCCATGGGGGCCCCATGCGGGTTGCGGCCAACATGGCCAACTCTGCCTTATTGCACTCCGCCGCATATTAGGCTCTTCCCTCCCTCGCCCTGCACCACCAACTCCAACCCACCGGGGCCAACCGGCTACCACATGGATAAGTTCCAGCCCTGTCCTCGCCGCCTGTCTGTCCAGAGCCTCGTGCATGTCCTGAGGAAACGGACCTCACCAAGAGAGCTAGAGTGAAACATGCAACGGGCAAAGGCAAAGTGAGGGTTAGGCACATGTCCTACACAAGATTGCGGTCTCCCTCCAATAAAAGCACCCCGACTTTTCCCCCATCCCGCCGAACAAGCCTATGCAAAGACTGCAATAATGATGGAAAATGCCATACCGAAAGCAGACCAGATGCCACGAGCACCCGAGGCCCCCCAGCAGACGCCATGTGCGCCTGAGCCCTCCCAGTATTGTGGGGCAGTCAGACTGTCGGAAGGCCGTTTGATGGTTGGATTAGGGCATTTCCTAGCCGCGGCTGCTGTGCAGCTGCATCCTTCAGGCAGCGGGCAGCTAGACCTGCCCATTCACAGCAAATCTTTGAGGCACCGCCCAGAACGAGTCTCCATGGATAACGTAGTTCGAAAGGATGCTTATCATGCTTTTTACATGAAGTAACTCGAATCTTACATCACTGGTGAAGGGGGAAACACATGTCTTTGCGTATTTACCTATAATCGTTGGAAAAACCCATAAAACCATCATATGCCATTTTTGAGTTTTAGTTTTTCAATTGCAGGATTTTCCCCTCCATCCATATTGCTATAACCATTTTGTAATGTGGCAGTCAGAAGGCCGTTTGGTGGCTGGATTAGCGCTTTCCCCGGCCCGGCCTCACAACCCATGCATGGTTCATGGCTTTGCGTCCATGGCTGGCACGTACTTATCCTCCAGTGCAGGTCACCGAAAACCCCCCTGATTCCATTCACAGGACACAGCGGCAAAGTCAGAGGACTCCAACTTCGTCAATAAAGCAACCCGACATCCACAGCTCACACAGAAAAAATTGGGTTACATCGGCGTTCAATATAACCCCCTGCCCCTCTCCCGCATTCTGTTTAACAACTAAAACATCTGGCTAAGCCACTTACCCATCACAAACTCGCCGCGCTTTCCTATAGGTCCCTTCTGTAACCTTCAATTGCGCAACCTCTCTTCCTGGGTTGCACGCTTCCCAAAGAGCGTGTGCAACATCGGAAAACATGACGTGCCCAGAGCTCCTCTCATCTCGTGCCCGAAAGAGCATTACATCCGCTAAAGCAATATTCAAGCCATGAACAAAAGCACGGCCTTACAACGTTACCCCCAAACTCCCAAAAGCCCCAACGAGGCGGCCGTGCAGCTGCTGCAGCTGCAACTGTTCTGCTGGCTCTGCTGCCGCTGATTCCTCCGCAGCCGCTGGTCCCGACGCCACATCCCGCGCGCCAGCGGCCCAACCCCGTGTGCGCTGTCGCACAGTGTCCAGAAACACGGGCTGCCGTACGCCGTACTTCGCAAGCGCCTCCACCAGGAGCACCAGCTCCACGGGCAGCAACGAGCGCGGCGTCGCCGCCGCCGCGTCCGCCGCCTTCACCAAAAGCGGCATGTGGGGTTTGGGTGCGCCCTGGAGAGCCCAGGCGTGAGCCGCCAGCGCCAAGTCCCGGGTTTGTGGGGACGCTACCAACACGTCGCCCACACGCTTCGCGAGCTGGTCCGCCAAGACCTGCAAAAAGACATCGAAAAGAGAGTGCCCCAGCGGCAAAATACACAAGTACGGTGCGGCACACCGACAGCGGCTTCAGCAGCTTAGCTTCACTTCGGACGCCTCTCCTGCAACAACAGACATACCTGCAGGATCAACGCATTGCGCTTCCGGCGCTGCGCCGCTTTCGCCTCGGCATCGTACTTGCTACGGTTGATGCTGATGCCGATGTTGTCGTCGCTGCCCTCCGCCTTTGCTGTGCCCGGATCCGCATCCCCGTCGCCACTGTCGCCCTCCGCCTTGGACTTCTTCCTCGGCATCTGCGGCCAGGACGACACACTGCCCAGCCAGCTGCGGCCGCTCCGCCTCCAACTGCCGCCCGGACCCCCCTTCTCCGCCGAGGCGGCAGCCGGAGCGCCTTGCGGCCCAAAGGTCGCATACGCCACCGCGTAGATTCTCATGTCCTCCGGAGCGAAGTTGGGCCACTGGCGTATGGAGCAGTAGGCCACGCGGTCAAGAACCATCTACGTCAAGGGTAACACGGCACCGGTAGCCCTTGCTGGTGTAAACAACGTACTGTGCTGTGAAGTAATTGATCCGACGGGTTTAAGCGGGCAATCTGTAATGTTATGTTATGTCATGTTTTAAAACATGTGAAGGCAGGGCAGCGCGCGGTAGGGTTACCCGAGGAATGCTGGGGTTTGCGGCGGAAGTGGGGAGAGGGAAAGACGAACCACAAACGAGTGAAGCTGCTGCCAGGGCAAGAGGGGAGAGGGAAGGGGGTCCGCCACGCGGTGGTAGGGGCCCCCGCGGTGGTGGGGCAGTGCACAGAGATATCTCAACCGGACAGTCCCAAGGAACTCAAATCCAGATCCAGAACGGCTCATCTGTGACGGATGACACACTACTCGCGAGGAAAGTGTCCGACCCGTGGCGTGCATGGCGGTGGTGGCCGCAGCGCCGTACCTGCAGTTTTTCGCTGCTGTACAGCTCTTGCGGCACGGTCCGCAGCAACGCCCATAGCAATGTGGCTAACCGCCGTGGGCTGGCTTGAAGGACCAGGGTTCGATCACGAGTTGCCCACATCGCCAGGTCCAGGACGAGCTCGGCTGGCTGGCCCAGGAGTGCTTTGCCGTCTTTGACGGCCCCTGTTGGGACCGTCCCCTCCGCGCTATTATCAAATTCGCTTTCTCTGAGACCTGCCACGCCCTTGGCAGGTGCTTGCGGAGGCGGAGACCGCAGCTTTGCGAGAGCGTGTAGGTACGCGATCGTGTCCCGCAGCTTGCCAAACCGCAAGGTAATGGACTTTAACCGTGGTACCATGGCATCGAGAAGGCTCTGTGCCGCAGCGGAGTTGAAATCGGCATCGTAACATTGTGCAACCCGGATCCGGCGCAGCAATGCCGCCATAGCCACGGTATCGAACTTGTGCTGGTAAAGTGTCCAGCCCTCCTGCAAAGCGTGTAGCGTGGACCGCTTTCCCAACCGAAATGTAAGCTGCCGAGGATCGATGTTATGACTGTATGCGAGCAGCCACGAGCTGTTCGGAGACACTTTCTGGGCCGCATCGCGCAGAATCTCCCGTCGACGAGCCGTATGACCTTCCGACGCCGTACTGGCATGACGCGCTGTCCGTCCAAAAATTATGTAGTCGTTGTCCGACGTGATGGCGGTTGTATGAATTCCGGAATGGAAACTCGCGAACGAGGTTGATGCCGCTGCACTACTTGCAGCCCGCACCGACGATGCGCTTTCGTCAGTTCCATGATAATCTGAGAAGTCGACCTTTACGCAATCAGCAGCGGATTGCAAAGCCCCTCCCGTCAAATGTTGGCGCACGTTGCCGTGCCTGTACCGCCGCAAGAGGCTACAGAAAGCTACGAACATTCTGTAAATCTTAATGTACTCGACCTTGACAGCAATGTGAGTAGCTGATCATGGTGGCACGACCCGAGTAGAGAGATCGGCTACTCAATGACATCCAGAGAAAATATTATACCATACCTTATCTCTTCCTGTATAAAAGCGAGTACCACCAGGCATGTTATGCCATCGCAAACTTGTAGGAAAATAAAACATCATTAAAACATGTAAATCGTACAAAATGTTCGTGCACAACCGAAATCCTATCATGACTTCTAACCTTTCGCCGCTCCGTGTGCCGGTAAGAGTAACTCAGGCGATGCCTAGGGCCAACGTACAGGTGCGCAGCGCACCTGCCATCACCCCTCCAATGCATTTGAGTCCACCTCTCCTGTTGTCGGCCTTCGTCCATCCATGACCCATACCACCTCCCTGGCCTGCTCAAACATACAGTCACTTCACCGCAGATAGCCAGGCAACACTCAAGATGCTGACGCACGTACGGCTGGCCATAAAATCCCCCGGCCCCACCACCAGTGGCCTGCAGTAACCGGGCCCTTCGAGCCGATCAGGAGTAGAATCAACCTCCATACAGGCAGACCCTACGCCTTACATGCCGGTGATCGTGATGGGCCTGTTGGTGGCTAGGGGCGCTGAACTTGGGAGTCTGATGCACTGATTTTGGAATAGTAGCGCAGAGGAGGAGTTAGAAGGCTAGGGGACGCTCTTCGGCAGCACGGGGGGCGGCCAAGCAAGGGGTTACGCAGCGGAAACAAAAGTGGCCACCTATCTACCGTGTGAAGCTGTGTGCCATAAATACACACCATCATCGCAAAAGTGCAGAGATTGCGGGGCAAGCAGCACAGCTTTCTGCATCTCTTCCGCGTACGCCCGCTCATACGCCTCCGCCTCTCCCATTCCCTCCGAGTTTTGCTTGGACGTTGGGCACGACTGGACTGGTGGACACACCCACACACGACGACTCCGGACAAGTTGGGTGTCGGCTTCAAGGAAGCCGGAAAAAGGGCGGGGCCCCTCTGCATCCGTAAAGGCCGGTAGCAAGGGTGGCAAGTGTGACAATTGATGGGTAGTGTCAACGCGGTGGGAGATGTGCTTTGTTGCAGCAGTGCTGATGGTGTGAGAGCTAAGCTTACACCGGCGGAATCGTCAGCACCGCCTGCGGGCTCCACGCGAATCGCATCCATTCCGGGTGCATGCCGCATGGACAGTGCGGCAGACCGCAAGTCGGAATGCCCGTGCGGGCAAATGGTAACGAAAGCTGGGTGAATTTCGGTGCTGTCTGTGATGTTTATCCCCGAAGCGCCAGCGGCCTCCGGGCTTCATCGGGGCACACCGCAAGTCTCAGGAGGCCCCGTGCATTGGCCAAAGTAAATGTACAAACAAGGAGCTTGTGTATTTCATAGAGAAATGAAAGCAAATTATGTTGGCCTGCTGGTGGCAAGTCGGATTGCCCATGCCGGCAAATGGTAACACAAGCTGGGTGTTCAAGTTATCATACGCCGTCATCTCAGAATTCCATTGTGAGATACGCGGCAGCTTTCCTGATGAAATTTAGCGCGAGAGGCGTTGATGTGACTTTTGAGGTCGGTGAATGGAGGCAGCTAAACTTGTTTGTGCTCATACGGTCTTTGTTAGCTACATGCGAGATACCTTGCAATAGAGAATGCTGTATAGTACCGATAACGCGTTTCAGCCGGGTGAAATATTCTGTTTGGTCCGTTACACACTCAAGGCCTGGGAGTTCGAGTTTCATACGCCGTCATCTAAGAATTCAAATATGAGATACGCGGTACCTTTTGAGATGAAATTTAGCGCGAGAGGCGTTGATGTGACTTTGGCCTCGGTCAATTGAGGCAGCCAAACTTGTTTGTGCTCATACGATTTTTGTTGGCTACATGCGAGATACCTTGCAATAGAGAATGCTGTATAGTACCTATAACGCGTTTCAGCCGGGCGAGATATTATGTTTGGTCCGTTACACACACACACACGGACATGGCCAATCCTACAGGTCGGGGCCCCCCTGGGCGCTTCGCGCTGGGGCCCCGCCCAAAAATGCGTCTATTGGAAACCCCTGCACTTCTTCGCGCATATGGCACCCCTCCGCGCCCTCCCATACCATACCATCCCATCCTCTCCCCCCCTCCGCCGGCATGCATCCAAGCTGTTGCCCTCCTGCCCACTTGCATACTCCTCTCCGCAGCGAATTAACACCCCCTCAGCTGCAACCAAAAACTAGCTGACTACACGACCCATCGACCGAACCATTTCCATCACACACACGCCGCGACCACGACAGCCATATCCATACAGGCCCTAGTCAGCTACACACAACTACACTACTACACGACCAGAGGCCCCCTTCCTCAACTTCCTCAGCCTGTGCCACCCCTAGCAAGCCCTAGCCTACCCGGCCCCGCTCCATCATCACATCATTCACAGCAGCACAACCCCTACCACCTCCACAGCAGCTGCGCAAAGAGTCGAAGAGCCGCGCTATCGCGCAAAGAGTCAAAAGACGCGCAGCAGTGCCGAAAACATTGCGTTTCAAAACATCTATAGTCGTCTTTGAAGCTAGAGTCATCCAGCTAGCAAGCAGACAATAAAAACATAAACAAAAGCGACTGAGGCCACTGGTCCAGACTCCCTAAACGACCCAAAACCCCCCTCACACACACACCATAAAATCAACTACCCAATATTATAATAATAATACTACTTAGGGGTTTACTGCAATATTCAGTTTGTAGTGAAAAGATACTAAAACAATTGATGCGAACGGCAGTTATATGCTTGTCACCACCGCTGATGAGCACTAATCAGGAAGAATTAATGAAGGATGCTCACGCAGCAAGTACATCCCAAAACGTACACACACGGCCCATACGGCGGCCCCTTTCCGGGCGCCACGTCATTCACCATGACCACATACCGCCACATAACGCCACATGACACGACGGAATGCAGATCCGACACGGCTCCGTCAAAAAGTCTCATGGTCTTAAGGAACTCGTTCAGATCATGGCAAGCTTTCCTCTAAAAGCTGACAAACTAAAACTAACTCGCAAGTCACAACTCGCACAAGTCACATGCCACAAAAAAACTCACAAGTCATCAGCATGTATGCTTTCCATCAGAGCTACAGACCTCAGGCATAACTCCATAAGGACCGTTGCGGTTCGCTACCCGCCGCCGCATCCCAACGGCCATCCCAAACCCTGCGCCGTACACATGTACGGAACCATCATAAACTCATGCTGTTCCTTTCACCTTCTCATCCGGCGCTCTACCCCCTGCAGCGCGAACCATTCTAGTTCATCATTAGCCGGCCCCAACTGCCGTTATTAACTGAAACCGTCAACCATTGGATCCACGGCCGAGCCGGCTACCGTCTCCCGCAACGGTCAGGCCTCCGTGACTGCCCCGGCTACTTCAAAGCTCCCCGGCTCTCCTTTCAAAGCCCTGCTGCCACCACTGCAGCAGCGGCCGGCGCACATGCCATCCCATCTGCCTCTGCCATCTCATCCTCTTCCTCGTCCTCCTCCTCGTTCGGTTTCTCCTCCCGGCGACCCTCCACGGCGGTTACCGCTACTGCTTCTGGTACCGCTGGAGCTCCCCAAGGTGGGGCCCCCGGGGGCGACCCCAACCGCGGCCCCTCATCGCACTGCCGGCCCTCTGCCTCTGCCTTCGCCTCCTCCTGCCCGCCTCCGCAACCCTGTGATGCCCCCTCCGAAACCCCTGCCATCACGGCCGGGGCCGTTGCCGCCGCCGCTGCGATAGGCAGGGAATGTGCAGCGGCAGCGGCAGCGGCAGCGGCCTCACTGGCGGAAATTGGCGACGGCGCCGCGTTGGCGGGGCCGCTCCCATCTCTGAACGAGCCCGGTCCCGGTCCTAGCGCACACATCGTCACCGCTGCTGCCGCCACCGAGTCCCCAGGCCGACGTGGCAGCCCCGCTCGTACGACAGCCGAGTAATATGTGTGAGCCATGGCGGCGCCCAGCGCCGTCACGCCGTCCTTAGTCAGGTGCACGTGGTACCCGCCGTACTCCTCGAAAAATTCGTACCCGGCCAAATCGATGCGCAGCAGCCCAGGCAAGGGGACGCTTTGCTGGGCCCGACGTACGGTAGCCAGGTACGGAAAGCATTCGCGTTTGCGCAATGCCATGACGCCCATGACGATGGGAAGCTGGTCGGGAATCCGGGTTTGGAGGCCGGGGGGGGGGAAAACACGGAACAGGGGAAATCACGAGACGTCGAATAATGCCGCACCCAGAGAGAACACCACGACCCTCACCTGCGCGTGATAGCTGGCGAGATCACGCCGTACTGCCTGTACGAATGCCGTAAAATTTGCGCCGTACGCTTCTGACGGCCCCGGGCCCACCCGCTCCTCCGCATCAGCCTCACCCTGCAAAAGGCCATGTGTGTGTGTGCGTTCCAGTTTTGTAGTTAAGGAAAAACTGAACAACAGAAAAGAGATGCATACAGTCACGAGATGCTGTCTGATTGGTATTTGGACTACACATTTGGACGCACGTGAGAGCGTCGGGTTCGTGGGTCAGGAAAAGAGGAAAAGAAAACCCAACCCAAAGATTTCTTTGGCATGTGATGCATGCATGAATGCATTCCTTTGGTATGCACGACACATCGAAGATTACTCCTGTCTCTATTCGCCTCGCCGCACGGCCTATATCCCCCACCCGCCCATGTCACAACTCGGGAGATTACAGATAATACCCATAATGACGTCATCATGTTGCCCCATTTGGTTTGCCCCATTTGGTTTGCCCCATTTGGTTTGCCCCCAAGCTTGCAAAGATTCCAATTCCTTTCATCCACGAGATCTTTTTTTAAGTCTTTTAGGATCTTGTTCAGGTGCATTCCCTAACCTCCCTTATTAGGGCTCTCATAAGGCCCCTCGGTGATCTGACCTGTATCCAGATCAAGCCGCGAAGCCGACACGTGCCGCCGCCGGGCGGCGTCGACATCAGCGCCGCTTTCGTACGGGCAATCATGGTGCCGTACAGCTCCCCGCCGCCTGTGGGTTTCCAATCGTGGAAGAGGTTGGTCGCGCCCTTGGCTGCGGGCACAAGGCCCACCCGGCCACTGAGCCCCAAGGAGACGAGGGTGCGGCCGAAGGAGATGGCGGGGCCGCAGCTGGGCTAGGGGGGCCAGGAAAGGAGTGCGGAAGAGGGGGCAGGGAGGGAGAGCAAGGATGGATTGGGAGAGGGACAGGGAGAGGAGATGGAGAGGAGAGGAGGGAGGTAGGGAAACATATGCAAGAGGCAAGGGTCAAGCTGTCCGAAGCCCTGCATGTCCAAAACACCAGCTGCTGCTGCTGCGGGAGGGGTTGGAGCTTGGCGTGGTGAGGAGAAGAATTCCCTCCTCCACCTTTTCCGTCCACATCGCCGTGTGACACCATGGCGCCCGCCCACTGGCTGGCTGGCTTGGTAAATTAAAAGCACTTTCGACGAAAAGGGGGGAGGGGAGGCACGACACGACAAAAAAACAATACCGGGAATTGCAGCAGCAAATTTAGTTTTTAACAGTCAACAGCGAATGAACAACCACCAACAGCAGGAGCAGCAACAACACTAATTTCATTACATTACATTACAATTTCATTAAAACATAACAACGACAATAATCTCAGCGATAACGCACCTCCCTGGTGTACCCCTGGATGCCCGCATGTATGTTGGGTGTCGCGTCTCGCCATGTGCCCGTACAATCGTACGACAACACTAAGCCCGGCAGCGGCTTCGAAGCAGCCGGCACAGGTGTCCCGTCCGCCGAATTATCGCCTGTCTCCCCCACGTAGGGGTGGGTCGGTAGGTAAGTAGTGAGTAGGAGGCGGGACGGAAAAAAGGAAAGGAAAAAAGAAAAATCAGGATGGTAGGAGGTAAGGGTGTCATACAAACGGAAATCCTCAAACGCTTCCTGACCAGAACCCTTCAGAGGCTTGTTTGAGGCGAGTAAGAGTTGGGGAAAGACGAACCACACACGATTGAAGCTGCTGCCAGGGCAAGAGAGTATCAAACGTAGAACTGACCGAAAGGTTGGGGGCTGAGGGGTGTTCAGGGCCGTGTGGCGAGCAAGGGGCCCTAAATTGGGATGGACCCTAAGCTGAGTTCCTCTGATGCGCCCGCTGCCTACTAGGGGGGTGTACTAGGGGGGTGTACTAGGGGGGTGTACTAGGGGGGTGTACTAGGGGGGTGTACCTCCGTTTTGGAGGTTGAAAACGCACACAGCCCCCCAGTGTGAGAGGAAAGAACCCATACAGACTTGATGCAGGGCGCAGGGCGGTGCAGCGTCCAAAATCCTATCTCCCCCTCGGCCCTGCGTGTGGCTTCCCTTCCCCTGCCACGGACACCTCTCATAGCAGCCAACATAGCTGCAGCCAACGTGACAATGGCGGGGGGGCCCCTTGCGAACCTTGCGCCTGATTTTTAAGAATCTCATAGAACCCATAACAAGACCTTGCATGGGCCACAGGTCTATTTGTAGGGCCAACACCAGACGAGTCCACCCAAGCCTTCACGTCCTAGTGCATTCACTCGGAGTGCATTCACATGCTGAGGATTTTGGTAAAAAGAGGGACACAACCTCCGGCGCTAATGTTCCTTCCTGGCGTATGCGGCGTCACGCAAGGCCAGGCCGTATCTAACCCACCTACGGCGTTTGATTGCCCCGCGATAATCCAAACGTCCACCAGTCCCATGACCGCAGGGGAGGCCATCGGAGAGTGGGGGTGGGTGGAGGCGATGTCAACAGTTTCCAGAGCGCTGCATATGGGGCCGCGCCGGCGCGGCAGCGGAGCCGGGGGTGCTGAGAGGTTAAGGGGAGGCGGCCGATGCTCGGCCGCCCGCCCGACTGGAGCGGCTTCTGACAGGGCATCATGCTGATGATGAGGATGAGGCAGAGGAACAGGAGGATGGGGTGAGGGTGCAGGCTCGTGGGCTTCTATGGCATAGGTCGACTGCCTTGCGCCCATGGCTGCGAAATCGCTGGGACGAACAAGTCCAACGCCTTGCGGGAAGAGGTTAACCAAATGAATCTTTTTATTTTAAACTGAAAGTGCTTTGTTTGGGGTTGTGGCACTGCTATGTGCTGGATGCCAAGTCCTATGAAAATGGCATTCATGCAAGGATCCATGCTACGTGTTTATAAACTGGTTATTACACATGCCCAACATTTGCCTTGAGGGGACAAAGAATTAGAGTGAGATAGTGAGATAGCAAACTTTCGACTTGCGGTTCCCGTTAGTATATGGTCACGTTGCTCAACAAAACCAATACAAAGTTGAAGGGCACATACAATCATCATGTTCGTAGGCGATGCTGCTACCAGTGTTTTCGCCATTATGCATTTACGCTAGCACTTGTACGACCAACAACTGACCATACCTCTGTCCTTCCTTTCACACTTATATATAAACATGCCAGGCGAGTGTTTGGTCACCTCGTGACAATATCACCATCTCACGTCTTCGCATGTGCATTTGTATTTGCCGTCGCCAATCACAATGCCAGCTGGGAACGGCCTAACGGTTTCTTCTAACCCAGGCGGGCCCAGGGGCCATTTCTTCCCCTATCCTAACCCGAGCCAGTTACCCTAGAATGACGGGAACGACTACCACCCGGGGTCGCAGCAGCAATGCAGCCATAGCAAGCATATCCTGTTCATTCCCACCCCCCAACGTGCCCTTCTCGTGTCCTTCACCGCCATTTGACAATGTTATTGGGTTCACAACATTCACCGGTGTGCTCGTGGAGATGTAAATGTTCGGCACGGCATTCGCCTGTCCGGCGGAGGGTATAACAGTGTACTGCTGTCCGTTCGGTACGGCACCGTTTGCTACGTATTGTACAGCAGGCAACCCGGAGGCACCCGCGGTGTAGAGCCCTCCCCCGGTCCCTGTTGCCGATATCGGAGCCATGTACGACGGTCCTTGTACGGGTGCTGACGTCAGCGCCTGCGACGCTGGCAACACCGACCCTAGCGGGAGGCCGCCAGTGCTCCAGTGTCGACTTTGGTCCGGTAGCCCCATTGGGCCTCTTTGGTTCGCTTGAGAAGCAGCAGTAGCAGTAGCAGTAGCAGTAGCAGCAGTAGCAGCAGCACCAGCCAGACCCTGCTGGGTGGGCCAGTCCGCAGAACGGCCGGCCCCGTAACCCGCTCCCGTAACCGGCTGTAGCTGCGGCTGCTGTAGAAACCCCCCTGCTTGCTGTAGCGATTGCTGCCACTGCTGCCATTGTTGCTGCTGTTGCTGTTGCTGTTGCTGTTGCTGTTGCTGTTGCTGCCATTGTTGCTGCTGTTGCTGTTGCTGCTGCTGTTGCTGCCATTGTTGCTGCTGCTGCCATTGCTGAAATTGTTGCTGTTGCCACTGTTGCCATTGTTCCTGCTGTACCCGCTGCTGTTGCTGTTGCTGTTGCTGTTGCTGTTGCTGTTGCTGTTGCTGTGGTTGCGGCTGTAGCTGTTGCTGTTGCTGTGGTTGCGGCTGTTGCTGTTGCTGTGGTTGCGGCTGTAGCTGTTGCTGTTGCTGTGGTTGCGGCTGTAGCTGTTGCTGTGGTTGCGGCTGTAGCTGTTGCTGTTGCTGTGGTTGCGGCTGTAGCTGTAGCTGTTGCTGTGGTTGCGGCTGTAGCTGTTGCTGTTGCTGTGTCTGTGGCTGTTGTTGTGGCTGTAGCTGTAGTTGTAGCTGTGGCTGTTGCTGTGGCTGCCTGGCCTGCTGCTGCATCGCTGCCGCCGCAACATCATAGGGTCCTGCTGATGCACTCGCAGCCGCATCGGAGGGCCACCTGCCCCCGCCAGCCGCGCCCCTGCCACTCCGCCCGTCACTTAGTGCCGTGACGGCGGCAGGACCAGCGCCTGGCCCGCTGTGCGTGAAGCTGTACTTGAACGACAGAACCGTCCAGAACAGCCGGCCCAAGAGGATGGAGGCGGCGTGAACTGCCGCTGGGTCGGCGGCGCCACCGTCGCTAAAGTCTGCCGTTGCAGCGGCCGACGCAGTAGTGGGAAACCCCATGTTTGGCGGCAATTCAACAGCGCCGCCGCCGACGACGACGACCCCGTTCTCGCCGCCGCCACCGCCGCCGCCATAGCCCTTGGGGCTACCGATGTCGCCACCGTTCCGAGCCCAGGTGTCCGCAACAGCTCGTGTGGCTGTGGGGACGGGGACGGGGGCGGAGTGGAGGGTAACGGGGCTACCGCCGGCAGCGGCGGCGGCAGCAGCGCCGTTCGTACCAGCGATGCCAGTAGGCGCAGCGGAGGAGGTGGCTGCGCCCAGCAGGGTCCGCTGGTGACGCCGACCCTGTGGGATGTGAGATGAGGACGATGAGGCGGCGGCGAACACGGCCCAGGCGGCGGCGGCAGCTGACCTACGGTTCGCTACAGCCGCCGCCGCCGCCGCCGCTGCCATCTTGCGGCCCGGACCCGTCTGGAAGTCCGTAGGCGGTTCTTGTTGTACGACTTTCCTGGCCGGCCGTAAGATCGCTTCGACGCCGCCGCGCAAATGTTTTGCAGTCGCGGCTGCTGCCTGCGGCGTCGGCACCTCCGCCGCCGCGAGCAACCCCGAATGTAGCAACAGCAGTACCAGCAGCAGCAGCGGTAGCGGTAGCGGCAGCGGCAGCGGCAGCGGCAGGCGCTCTAGTAGCCGGCGCCGGCCCCGCTGCCCCCCGACATGGCGGCAGTCCGCCCAGCCCCATGATGACGCCCTGTGGCCCGCAGCCGGGGGCTCTTTGTCCGCCGCCTCCCTTTCAGGGCTCCTCCGCCTCCTCCCTGCCGATTGATGCCTGGCTGTGACGGCGGCGGCGGCGTGGCGGCTGCTGCTGCTGCTGCTGCTCGCGGTGAAAGGAGTTTTGGCGGTTTTGGCGATGCTGGTCCAGGTGCTGGCAGTGATGGCTGTGGCGGCTGCGGCAGTGGCGCTGCCGCTGCTGGTTTTCGCCGTAGCGGTCACGTACGGTTGTCGCTAGTGGGGCAGGTGCGGCGTGAAGGAGGCGGTGCGTGTTGTTTTTACTGGTGCCTCAGGCTACTGCAGTTCGTGAGGCGACGGAAGGCGGACCGGGTTGGGTGTGTGTGGGCGGCGATGCGGTCGGCAGAGGGGGCCAGAGGCCAGGTCCTGCGCAGTCGACAGCGGCAGCGGCGGTGAGGAGTACGGATGGCGCAGCGCCAGCAGGCGGCCCCGCGCCCGCATGGCGCGGTTGCGCGGGGGCGCGGACGAGCCGCGACTCCAACTGTTACTTGTGGGCAGGACTAGCAGCTGTAACGCGCTCGTCTGTGTGTGCTCTTGTGCCTGTGCGCAGCCGTATTTATGTGTGGAGGAGTTTTGCGCTATTTGGCTGGGAGTGATGGAGATAGATGAGGATGTGTGGTTGCGTTGGCAAAGGGGAAGGCGTTTCGCGATACGCGATACCGCTGTATGGTCTGGGCGGATGAGGAAGATCTGTTCGTGGCTGTTTGTTGTTCTCCCGGTTGTATTGGCCAGGGTCGCCAGTGCGAATCGTTTCCACTGCTGCAAAGTTTTTGCCTCACGGTGGTTAGAAACGGAGAACAGCTTAGGCTGGGCGGATATTAGCTGTGACGCGAACCGGATCAAGTTGCTGGTTGCCGATGATAGTGATGGACGCCTTTCGGGGTGGGCGGCATTACACTTTTTCATTTTTTGCGCTCGCATTTCATCGCGGCCAAGCTAAGGATTGCGCTTTGCCGGTCTGCTTCCTTTGAGCTTGAAAGCTGTCCTTCTAATTAAAGGGGAAGGCATACTGACAACTTCCTAGTCATAAATGTTTATTGGTTTACCTGCACGGTGGCTTCCTTAATGGGGAGGCTCATTCCAGATGCAGTCTGGGCCGAAAAAGTCAAACGCTTCGCGGCTGGCTCGCCATTTTGAATGCTTCGCCCGGCATACCAAGAAAACCAGATTACCTTTCCACTGTCTAGTATTACCGTATTTTGGTCACGTCTAAATATTCTTCCTCTCTTTTGCACAGCCTTTGGCTCGCAGCGTTGCCGCCTTCCTCGTCAGAAGCTACCATATATCACCTTTCGCCTGGCGTGCCATTCGCGGAAGCGCTGCTGTGCCAGGGATCGGTGTCTCCTTTGCCATCCCGCGAAAAGCGCATAGACGCAGCACCGCCCCATGGCATTCGCTGCCGCCACACCGGCCCCAGCTGTTCCCCGCGCGCCGCGCCGCGTCTTGCCTACAGTTCGGTGCCAACAGCATTTGTGGGTTACGCTAGTCTTTCTGACGCTCAGCGGCTTATGGCTGGTTCCCTCCGTAAGAGCTACGAGGCAGCTGACGCAGTAAGTCATCGCAGGTCCGTAACGGGTCAAGTCGTGAAGGGCAGATGCAAAGGTGGAATGGTCATGCTGCGAAAGATCAATCAAGGAAGCTGTTCGGTTTACGTGGAACAATTTTGTATCAAGGATGTTTTTTTGTTTCATGTTCTACTCAAACGCGGAAGGTTTTGTTCAGGGTTGTGCCCTGTGCGGCGTATGGCTGCCGTTGGGCCGCAAATGTTTGAATTCCTGGAACCAACAACCAGAAACCAAATAACGGACGGGTTGCTAGTTTAGGAAACGGGGCTTTAACACTTGTATCCCTATTTCATTGTGCCTTTCCTGAAAATCTTCTTTCATCAGACCAATTTTAGCGACAAATCTTTTTGCTCGCTGCGGCTCTACTAGCCTCGACGCGCCTGACCCCGGTGGGTGCTCCCGCCCTCAGATACTACACAGCCACAACCACCGTGAACCCGACGCCGCCGCTGGAAATTCCCATGACCGACTGCGCCGACGGTTGCCGTAACATCTTTGCGGCCCTGCCCACCAGCACTGTAAGTAGGGCCCCTTGTTCATTGGGGGCGAAACGGAGCGTCCCTCATCGAATCTGAGTGTACGACGGATCATTCTCCCACTTGTATCGTTGACACATTGGTCGAGTAGTGTTTGCATAATGAGTGCAAACGAGCAGAAGCTCTGGATGAATCAACTTATTCGCATCTCCAGCAGTTTTATCAGGACCTGCAGCACCTTTGAACATTACCATGTGAGTTTAAAAGGCCCAAAACCCTGGTTGGAACATGCGGCCTTTCAGATTGCCACGGGTGAAGTTGTGCTCATGGACAAGTCAAGCGCCGGAATAGATAAAGGCTATGTACTCTGCCCTAAATTATCGTGCGAAGGGTATAGTGGGAATTATGAAGTAATGGGTAATGCTGGTACATAACAAAAGAACCCCGGTGCATGAGCATCATGCAATGCCGCTGCCCGACACATCCACATGCCCGCACCAGGCCACAGCCGACAGCTACCCGGCTATCATCACCACCTCAACCACAGGATCAGGCCCCGATTACATCGTACCAACCACCAGCTCGGGGGCCGATTACATCGTACCAACTTCCGGTTCGGGAGCCGGTTATATTGTACCAACCACTGGCTCTGGAGCCGGTTACATCGGACCAACTACTGGCTCGGGCCCCGGTTACATCGTACCAACCGCCAACTCGGGAGCCGGTTACATCGTACCAACCGCCAGCTCGGGGCCCGGTTACATCGTACCAACCACTGGCTCGGGGGCCGGGTACGTCACACCAACTACTGGCTCGGGACCCGGTTACATCGTACCAACCACCACCACCGGCCCCGGCTATGTCGTACCCACGTCCATGGATACCGGCTACTACACCGCCACCACTACTGGCCCTGGCTACATTGCACCCACCACCACCACCACTACTGGCCCTGGCCCCGGGTATGTTGTACCCACGGCTGTGGATAATGGCTACTATACCGCCACCACTACTGGTTCTGGCCCAGGCTACATTGCACCCACCACCACCACCACTACTGGCCCTGGCCCCGGCTATGTTGTACCCACGTCCATGGATACCGGCTACTACACCGCCACCACTACTGGCCCTGGCCCAGGCTACATTGCACCCACCACCACCACCACTACTGGCCCTGGCCCCGGCTATGTTGTACCCACGGCTGTGGATACCGGCTACTACACCGCCACCACTACTGGCCCCGGCCCAGGCTACATTGCACCCACCACCACCAGCACTACTGGCCCTGGCCCCGGCTATGTTGTACCCACGGCTGTGGATAATGGCTACTACACCGCCACTACCGTTCCCAGCTATGTTACACCAGTCACCACTGCGCCCAGCTACATTACACCCACAGTTGTGGATACTGGTTACTATACTACTGCCACTGGGCCAAATTACATTTCACCCATCACCACAGCGACCATAGCACCCGCCACCACAGCGGCCGTTGCACCCACCACCACCACCATGGGGACCGTGCTGGCGACGCAACCCGGTCTTGAACAACTCTACAAAACAAAGGCAATGCTTGCGGCTGCTGCCGTACAGATGCTTCCTGTCACTACAGCCGCCACACCCGTAGCTGTAGCACCGGTTACCACTGTAGCACCGGCTGCTGCTGCGGCACCGATTGCCGCTGTAGCAGCCCCGGTTGCTGCTGCAGCGCCTGTGGTTGTCACACCTACGCCCACGGTCGTCGGTTCTGGCGGCATCAACGTCGTCAGTTCGAATCCCATATCCATCTCCAACCCCATAACGATAAAGGTGAGCTTAGCCGGGTGGCGCATTCGGGCAGAGAAGTGTTTTGGCGGCCGGAAGCTCTTGTGGCGGGGCAAGTGCGAGCCGGGGCGAGTGCCAGCCTGTTACCTTCATAGCCTGCCTTCCCTTTTTCCATTTTGGTAAAACATCCAACCTCACGCCAGAGGACGGCTTCGGGTGACTGTTGGCCACACGGATAGACATGGGGCACGGGTTTAGGTGTACCTGGGGGGACGGAGAAGGACGGTGCTTCTGGCGACCAATAGCGACTGCTAAACTTTTCATCGCCAAAATTAGGCACTTAGTAACAGCCTGAAGGATTTTTACTGTACACAAGTCGAGGAAGTGCATCCTGCTGTTGTTCGACTCCTACAACACCTAGGAGGTCCGCTGGACACCGCCAAACATTCTGTAGCTAATTGCCGCTTGCGTCTAATTGCGCATTCCTTATGCATGATGATAACCGTCTGTTCGTACCCGCTGCCTGACCTCCTACCGCTCTCCTACCACATCTTGCACCATACGGCAAAACATGTCGCGCGTATTGACCTGTCGTGGCGTGGCGCGTCGTGGCGTGTAGAACCCCAACGTCAACAAGGACCTAAACAAGGTGGGCGCGCTGGGCTTCGGAGAATACCCAAGGAGTGGCAAGGCGAAGCTTCTGTACGGCGCTGCGGATACGCTGAACGCGATGGGGGCACTCGGCGGGGCCCTGCTGGGCCGCCGCACCCTTTGAGGCCTGTCGAAATTCATGAACTCAATTAAAAATGCAGAACGTAAAAACCAACGAACCAACCCACCAAACACATATAAATTGCTGAGCGAGGTTTGCGCTGGGGCCCTGCTCAGAAGCTGGGGGGGGGGGTATGGACAGAAATGGCGCGATTCGAAGGCTAGTCGTTGCAATGCCCGCATGAATTTACTGCAGAAATGAGAAGTTTTGAGTGCTTTCTAATTGGATAGTTTCAGTTATTGTAGCTGCTGGCGATTGTGGGGCATTGGGGGAAAGGCCCCCCTGCGGGGGGAGTGTACGTGACCAGGGAGTGATGTGGTTCTTGATCACCGTCCGTGGCCGAAAACTAACTGTATGTGGCCTCGTTCATCCCGTTTTACATACAGGCCTCTGCACCGGCGTGAAAGCAGTTTAGAGTTACTCCCAACAGGGACGAAACCCCCGTACACTTTGCTTTAAATGTGTTATTACTTGTAAATCCGCGTGGACTATTTTTTT
Organism: Volvox carteri f. nagariensis; assembly: GCF_000143455.1. Taxonomy (NCBI): domain Eukaryota; kingdom Viridiplantae; phylum Chlorophyta; class Chlorophyceae; order Chlamydomonadales; family Volvocaceae; genus Volvox; species Volvox carteri. The sequence goes on from NW_003307624.1 coordinate 177,653, forward strand.
ACTCTGTCTTGACTAATTTCAATCCGTGTGGACTACATACTAGCAGCGCATGTGCGGGACCTGTACTGGAGTTTTGAACAACGAGTGCTGCGTGCCAGGTAAAGATGCGCAGATCTACCTACTACCATTTGCAGCAGAGGCGCAGAGCCACATATTTAGAACGCCACTACCGTTTCGATGGTGTGGCAGCAGCGTGCCGGAGATGGAACTTTTCCCAGGCGGCACTGTAACCGCCTTGAAACAAGATGTAAGATGATCCTGTACAGTAATTTGAGGCCGAAAAAGAACAATCAGTACGCGATTGAATTTTCGCCAGAGCGTGAGCAGTCCTGACCTAACCTGACGACCCAAGGACCGAAGCACCGTGAAGCACTGATGAGGCTGCTCCACCCCCTGCCCGAAGGAAATGGTGTGTCGATCTGCAGATGTATCTGCCCATATACAGTAGCTTGACGCATGTGAGGCAATCATTTTAAGGGCGGTGCAAACGTGGCTTGGGCCTCCTAATTTCCCAATGTCAGCTGTCTTATTAATCCGAGCCATGACAGAGCATTAGGCCTACGCGAACTTACAATGTCACCACTTGTTCTTATTCCACCGCGCTCACCTGCGCAAGGACACCTGGCACAGTTTGTACGGCTGTCAACGGCTTTGAATGCCAATGCCGTTTTCCCGTAGAAGGACATTCCTCGGTGAAATACTACGTGCGCCTTCCGTCCGACTTTTATAATCGACTTTGAGGACCCTGATGTTTGACAGCTGTAATTACAACATACTGACCTACGAATCGCTTGTAGCTGCGACAACAGCTTAACAGGCCTTCCATCGAGCCGTGGGAACTTTAGGTTGGAAAGACGGTTGCATAGTGGATATACCACCAACTGCGCCGGATGTCGGATATGGCCCTGGCGGCTGGCAAAGGCCCGCCAGGGCGACCGGCAGTCCTGGCGAAGGGGCTTGAAAAAGTAGTCCTTCGGAAGCGTATCATAGGCCTTAAAAGACTAGATATAGCCCCTTTTTTGGCCCTATACGTCCTGATCTTGCTCAAAACGGGCTACCATGCGACCCGCTTTGAGTGGTAAGTTCATGTGATGCAGGTTATTTGTTTTATTTGCGAGAGGGGATATCCATGTCGATCAAAACGCAACTTGCGGCAACCTACAGGGAGCTGTTCACATACCATTGCTATGGTCTGGGGGTTGCGGCCCTATTGAACATTCTAGCACATTTGTTCACACACTGGAGCATCCGATTTCGTGCATTCGTGTCAACGAGCAATGTCTCCGACATCGATGACGCCGAGGTCGTCCTTGTGGTGCCAGTCCGGTTCAATGGGAGCACGGAACTGGTGCCGCTCGACCGCAAATATGTGGTAGGTACGGAGGACGATGGCCAAATGCTAAATTTTGGGGAAAGCTACTGAGAGGGGGCCTCCCCTTGAAGCTACTGAGACGGTGTCCCCCGGAAAACGGCTGTAACAGTTTGGATTGTTGACAACACCTGGCTGCTTGAGGGGCCAACACCTGGGGGCAACACCGCCGATTGTTGTACGCTCGGGGGGCTAGCAAGGTGGCAGAATAGCAAACTAGGTTTGCCGGATGGCCGGTCCCGCGCGCAAGCTGCACTCTTAAAAGCCTATGGCGTTTCCCGAAGCATCTTCGTTTGAGCGACTTATTCGGGGTCTGCTGGGAAGGACATGCCCCTACCTCTCCTACTTGCTGTTGCTTATGGCGTTACGGGAATAGCACGCGCCCTCACCCATAGCCCCTCGGGGTGCCAAGGTTGCGACTAGACGGTCTACGATATTCCTTAAGCCCATTATGGGAAGCTTATATAATGAACTGCCAAGGATTCTCACACCTGCCACATCAGTGGGGGTGATGGCAAGGAAGAGCATGTGAGATGAGGTACTGGCACGACGCGGATAGGGGCTGATGGGAACGTGGGGGCTTGTACGGAGCCAGGGGCGAATGGGGCAACATCGGCGATGATATGGAAATCGCCGGTTTTCCACGGGATGCCTCGTTAGCACCTTATCCGCGCAACCTGCAACCCTCCCCCATACGCATACACACGCCTCGTTCTGCGCACATGGCACCGGCTTCCTTTTTGCCTGTCGCTTTCCCTGTCGCTTTGGTCGACAATATTCGTTTCTTCGTCAAGAATTGGATTCGCATGTAAGGCCCCCGGATTTGGATTTTGCTCCGCTCCATGCAGAAAGAAGGGCTGATGGAGGTGGAGGAGCTCAGCTTCGACTTCCGGCGCCAGCGCTTCGTGTACAACCCCGCAGCACACGCTTTTGAAAAGCTGCGCTTTCCGGATAAGGTAGGGCCAGTGAGAGAGAGAGATAAGACCGGAAAATCCAGGGTTGGAAGCTCAGATCACACACACGCGTGCAAGGCGCAAGGGTCGGGGCCCCATCTGGACGGCCGGCTATGGCGAGAGGGTTGTTGACTGTGTGCATCTGCTTGGGTACTTCAGCGCTTCCTGATGCAGTCTTGTGGTTGGCGCCGGGGGCAGTCCTTGAGCTGCGTCGTCCACATGCAGATGTTTGACTCATGCGGTGCTCCCGATGCCCCCTGCTATTACCCTCCGTAGTGGCATATCGCTCCGTAGTGGCATATCGCCTATCACCCCGTTCAACCGTGTCTCTATTTCCGTAGGAGACGTTTGAGACGTACGGCAAGGCCAGCGGGCACGGCACCGAGGCGAAGCAGCTGGCAGCGTTTGACCGGTGAGAGTCTATTGTGTTGGTGGAGAGTGGTGGAGCAAAAAGTTTATGTACCTGGTCATGGCGTGGGGGGCCTGTGTCGCCATGTCTGTTGTTGCGACAACAGGAACCGAAGCGCATACCCGGCGCTACCCTGAGTCGTGACCCGCGAGTCTTTGCACAACAGATCAGGGATGATTCGTTCACAGCCTCTCCACAGCCAACCAAGGGCCGCTGCAGCCGCAGTCGAAGCGCTGCTGCAGCCTTTTAGCTTTTCATCGTTATGCAGCAGCTACAACTCGTATTGATTATTTGTGAACCGGCGCTGCAAAGTTTTGCCTCTCTCCCCACCGACGCCTTCGACTTCTGCATATGAATCCCCTACTGCTGATGCCCATCCACCCCCCATCACATCAGCCCTCGGGGTTGCTTCCCCCGCTGCTGCCTCGTGCTTCCGTCTTCTCAGGTACGGCCTCAACCGGGTGGATGTGCCGCTACCCGCCTTCTCAGCACTAATGAAGGAGCACCTGGTGGCGCCGTTTTTCGTGTTCCAGGTGCGTGTTGCTTCTAGAGCGGTTGGGGGGGGCTGTGGCTGATTGGCAGGGCCCTGCGTGACTACGGCATGATCGAATGTCGTCCGGGGTTGGTAAAAAACGAATTACGGGGCGGCAAGCAGTACCTTTCCCTCGGTTCTTTTCACTTCCTTCCGACATGGCGTGGTTTTCCGACAGGCATCTAGTAAGGCGTATTCTGCTCTTTCTTTGGGGTTCCGGAAAAGCACGTTTCGGGTTTTTGACCAGCATGCGGTCATGGGCTGGTGGGTTGCGGAACGCAATGGGTGTTGTTAAGAGACTCCTTGTTAAGAGCCACGAGGAGGAAGGGCGGGCGCATTGGGCGAATGTGTGTGCGACAGGATTGAGAAGTAGATGAATCCACGCAAGTACTTGCTGCCATGCCAGTATGGGTGCACGTCCTTGCAGGAGGTGAACCTCGGGAAATCCCTTGGGGCAACTCAGTGTGCCTCTGAACGCCGGGGGGATGGGGTAGTTCACAACGAATACCAGAAGGGGCTGTCTCGTCGGTCCCCGTGTCGCATGGAATACTCGTGCCAAATCCGCCTCCACTCCCTTCTCGCCAGGCACGGACATGGGCAGTTGTTTCTTCTCAAATTTTGCACAATTCACAATGTAATTTTATTTCCTCTTTTCCTCTGACGCCTACCACGTCGTGCGTATGTATGTATGTATGTATGTATGTATGTATGTATGTATGGGCCCACCTAGTCCACTAAATCCACTTCTGGTGTCCTACAACCTATATATATCCGCCAGGTGTTTTGCGTGATGCTGTGGATGCTGGACGAGTACTTTTATTACTCGCTCTTCACGCTGTTCATGCTGGTCACATTCGAGAGCACGGTGGTGGGTCAGCGGCTCCGGAACCTCAAGGAGCTCAGATCGCTGCAGACCCCCAAGCAAAACATTTACGTATATAGGTCGGTTTGAGGGGGCCACGTGGGCAGGGGTTGTTGTTGTTGGGGGGGGGGAAATGGTAGACGACGGAAGGTACCGTGTTCTAGTCGGCGCCACAAACCCAGGGTACGGGGATACAAGCAGAGGGGGTAGACGCCCCCGTCGAGGATAGCTAGCTTAGGACCGCAGATGGTTTGTGTGATGTATTTTACAGGTTGAAAGTTCGGGGGAGGTACAGCCACCACGGTATTTTATCTGACGACGAAGTATGCGCCCTGAAAGGGGACGTTTTGTGGTTAACCGGAGCTCCTTCCCCGACGAACTTCTGCGTGCGTCGGCTGCGTGGGCTGGTTGGCTGCGCTTTCCCTTCTCTTGAAATTTCTTCCTTTTGAGTTCAAAAGAAGTCCTCCTCCGCGCGATTACCTTGGGCTTGTGGACGTTTTTATCTTAGTAGCCTGTCAGCCTTGTGTGCCCTATCCTGTCCGTCCCTCTCTTGTATATTTCTTGCCGCCGCCACAGGTGCGGCAAATGGGAGCAGATGCCGGGCGATGCGCTGCTGCCTGGAGACGTCATCTCCATTGGCAGGCCTCTCTCAGGTGCGCGGACGTCCGCGCGGAGGGGGGTACCGGTACTCATGTCCCCAGGTACTGCGCTTCGCTGCACCGTGCTGGTGGACCCCACTTCGCGCCCCGCACTCAACGTTCTGTGCTCCTCCTGCTCCTCCTGCCCGTGCGCGCGGATAAGCTGATGCTGGCCGGCCACCACCCCACCCGGCAAATGACCACACAGCAGCAGCAGATGCAGCGCCAGGGGGGGAATGGGTCTGTGTATATCCATGCCGGCTAATTGAGCGCGTCTAGGAAAGATCCGGCCCAGGAGAACTGTCGTAGAGTCTCTAAAACTTCCCTCCCGATCGAGAAGCGCGTAGTTTTTAACGTAACGTAATGTTTTTTAACATCCTGTTGGAAGCCCAAGTGCGCGCTCACTGAGTCAAAAAAGATAACACACAAACCTGTACTGCTGGCCAACCTGCACCTGAAACCACCAGCGTAAAATGCTGTTCTGCATTCGCGAAACTGTGCGGCGGCTGGCCCCCCCCCCCCACACACAACTTTCCCGCGACACGCGTTGCGTAGACACGACCTCTGCCGGCGGCGACAAGGTGGTTCCCGCGGACTGTTTGCTGGTGGCTGGTAGCTGCATCGCGGAGGAGGCGGTGCTGACGGGCGAGTCCACACCGCAGTGGAAGTCCAACATTGGCGACCAGCTGTTGAGCGAGTCCACTGCAAAGCAGCGGTTGTCATCCAAGCAACACAAGCATCACATCCTGTTTGGAGGCACCAAGATCCTGCAGCACACCGGCGACAAGAATGCGCGCATTCGGTAAGACTGTGCGTCCGCTAGGGTCAAATGAAGCTCTGTGCGTGGTGCCCTACGTGGTGTTTAATACTCTGGTTGTGTGTGTGTGTGTGTGTGTGTGTGTGTGTGTGTGTGTGTGTGTGTGTGTGTGCTGGTACAGGTGCTGGTGCTGGTCGCGTTTGAATCCGTGTGCTTTGCATCATCTCGTGTGCTTAGGAAATGGTATTGAATCATACGGCTTCCAGCTTGCAGACGGACAAGGAAGAACGCAATACATTTCTTACGTGAAGGCACATACATGTGTATGGAGACGCTCCAAACAGAGCGCACCATACTTCAGAATTACGGAAAATAGGTCTGGAAGGGGTCGTTTCTTCCCTGATGGAGCCGTTTCCCCTTCAGACCCAAGCCACAGCCCTAACCCGGCTCTCTTTTTTTCCCTCTGCTCCCTCTCGGTTGTGTTCCGTTCCGTTCCGCAGCACACCTGACGGCGGCTGCCTGGCTGTGGTTCTGCGCACCGGCTTTGAGACCGCGCAAGGCCGCCTGATGCGCACCATCCTCTTCTCCACAGAGCGCGTGACAGCCAACAACGCAGAGGCCGGTCTCTTCATTGCGTTCCTGCTGCTCTTTGCATTGTCAGCCGCCTACTATGTGCTCGTCAACGGACTGCAGGTGCGCGGGCCGGGTATTTGCACTATTGGTAATAGCCGCCAGGGCTCAGATGGGGACGCGAGAATCGGGGGGCACGAGCGGCAGTGGCAGCACGTGTTGTTGCAGATAGTAACAGCAATGTCAACAACAGCCGTCATCCAAGGAATGGCAGTAGTGACACAAGTACCTGACCACCAAGTTTTTTTCCCTCTGCATGGCGCTGAAAAAGCTGTCCTTTAGACCGGTGGACAGAGGAGGATGGTGCGCTGCAAATATTGCAGCCAGGGATAGCTTGCCTCTGGGCATGGTCTGAATCCTTTATTTTACTACAACGCCAATGGAAAGGCGCGTCAGAAATCCCCGAACCTACATCCTTCCTCCTTCGACGGGTCTCTGGCTCATATGTCTCTGGGTTGGGAAACCGAGGTGTAACACACACACATTTGCTCATCAACGCCTTCTCCCTATTCGGCAATTCCGCTCGTAAATCCCTATCAGTTCGCCTTACGGTTTTGCGTCTTGGCGCCCTGCTTGCTTGACCTCCGCTTTGCTGGCTCCCTGCAGGATCCAACCCGCAGTCGCTTCAAGCTCATTCTGAACTGCATTATGATCGTCACCTCCGTCATCCCGCCTGAGCTGCCCATGGAGCTGTCCCTGGCGGTAAACGCATCGCTGCTTGCCCTGGCCAGGAAGAAAGTCTTTTGCACGGAGCCCTTCCGCATCCCCTTTGCGGGCAAGGTGAGGGGGACGCGACAGAGTATATGGTGTAATGAAGTGGAACAACGGCTGTCCCGGGCTGGCTTTGGCGTAGCTTTGACTGCTTGCGTTCAGTGTCCTGCCACGAGGCCGCTCTGGTCAGTGTGTGTGTATCATGTTTTCCCATTCTATCCGAAACTGATGATCCATTCTCACCCGCACACGGAGAGACACCAAACCGCTGTCCCCTTGTGTATGCATGCGTATGTTTCTCAGCTGAGAATGAATATAGATAGCTGTACGCGTAGACGACCCTGGTTCGTGATGGCCACGTGACCCTGATGTGTGTGCGTGTGGGGGGTACATCTGTGTGTGCATGATAGGTGGAGGTGTGCTGCTTTGACAAGACGGGCACTCTCACCAGCGACCACCTGCTACTGGAGGGCCTGGTAGGGGATCCCGAGCCGCGACCGCCGCCGCCGCCCGGCAGTTCCCCTGCCAGGGAGGGCGGCGGCAGTGAGGGGGGATCCCGCGGGGCCGGCAAGGGCAAGGACAGGGAGCGCCGCGTCACGTTCAGGTGGGAAGCGGTGGGAAGAAGTTGAAGGACGACGTGGAAAATTAATTTTCACTACGATGGTTTTGGTTATATATAATATAATATATATATATATGTGCCGTGCTATGTGGCCGTGTTCGTTGTTCCACGTCATATCGTCGCGTCTTTACTTGGTCGATAAAGTGTCTCTTTCCGGGGCGCCCCTTCCCCTGCGTGTCTCTCTTCCCTCTAGCCTCCCGCCTACGACCCTGACTCTTATCTTTTCAAACCACTGCACCGCGCCGCCGTCTTGGTCTCATGTCCTCGTCTGTCCTGCCAGGGAGGCGCCTGAGGAGCTGGTCCCCGACGGCGAGGCAGGGGCCAACAAGGGGCCCGACGAGGACGAGCTGGCGGACCCAGCCCTAGTCAAAGACCCCAGGTAGCCGACGCATTTGGTTTCCTCCGCCTGGTCCTGTGTCCACCCACCTTGGACACCACCGGCAGCAGTTCACTTCCCACTTTCTCGCATACGTTTTCCCCACAATTCCCGCTTTAAGCCCAGGTGCACGCTCTTTCTGGACTGGTTTTGTTAAGATTTAGCTTAGCTTAGCTTGGCTTGGCTTGGCTTGGCCCAATATTGCGCGCAGGAAGGTTTCTGCTGAGTAGGGATCCTAGGGTGTCTCGGTCTTGACCCTCGTCGCAGATATGATTGCCCACGCCCGCACATGTGGGTTAGGTCCAACGTAAAAGTTACGAGTTACAAGTTCCGGTCACAAACGGGGGGATGGGAGCCGCGTCTGTAGAGCCCATGGGGGCCCATGGACGGAAATACTGTATCAGCATCATCGTCATCGGACTGTGGCGTGTTCGGACGTTAATTGACCTGAGTGTTTCTTTTTCGGGTTTTTTCTTCTGTGCAGGCGCTTTGGTCCGCGCGCTACGCTGGTGCTGGCAGCCTGCCACAGCTTGGTGCAGGTGGCGACGGGGGAGAGCGGGGGTTCTGCGGGAGGAGGGAGTTCGGTGGCAACGGAGGTGGTGGGAGATCCGCTTGAAAAGGCGGCCCTGGAGGTACGCGGCACCTGGACCTGCCCTCTTGGGGGTTGGGAGGGAGGCAGCAGCCGGTGGTTTGCTGGACGTGGGGCTGCACAGGAATAAGAGTCTCGGCTAGGGGTGCAGGGTTCGCGCAAAGCTCGGGGTTCGCCAAGCTTACAGTGTGTTATGTAAGCTGTAGGCGAGATGAGCGTGCTGCAATGCTGTTCGTAATTTGTGGCATGGCTTCCCTCAAACTTCTTGTGCTTTTCGTGACAGTTAGCCATCCATATTTACTGGCATGGGGAATGACTTTTGTTAATGCTCGCTCCCGTTTCTGGTTTTGACAGACCCCTTATGATCCAACGTTAAAAATGAAACTTTCTCAGAATTATGCAGGTTCTATAAAGAGCCACAATTAAAATATTACTCCACGTAAAATTTTGCCGACGGCAAGACTCAGCAGGCAAATTACGCAAAACATGTGTTTTTATGATGACTTTTGATCTCACCCACCCCGCATCATTACCCACCTCGCTTCCGCAGTCCGTGGGCTGGACCTTCGTGGGCAGCAACGGCGGTGCTGACGTCTCCCTCAGCCCCGAGAAACTTGTACGTGCGACCCTGCTCCACCGCTTCCACTTCTCCTCCCATCTCAAGCGCATGTCCGCCATGCTGCGTGTCGAAGATGATACGCCGGGTCTTAGCGGTTCCTCGCCGTACTCGTACGGCGGCGCAACAGCGGCGGCGCAATCCGCCACTGCCAGTGGCGGTGGTGCTTCCGGACCGCAGCACGTGGTGGTCGCTAAGGGAGCTCCGGAGGTGCTCAAGGGGTTGTTAGGTGGGTGGGTACCTGGGGGAGCTCAGTAAGAGGTGGGTGAGGGGTGTTTTGAGTTGAGCTTCGTGGTGCACATTGGCTAATCGCTACCCTATTCCGTTTACATTCCGTTTAGAGTTTGTTTAGGTTTTCGGTAATGGTAAAGAGGATTTTAGGTGATTGTACTTTGCTGCTACTGCTCAATAAGGGGATGATGATTTTGGGGAACTGCATTAGGTCAGCGGCCCTAACTCCCCCCATGCCGTCCGCCGTGCCCCGCAGCCTCCGTACCTCCTGACTACGACAGCCAGTACAAACGTTATGCCGCGGAGGGGGCCCGTGTAATTGCCCTGGCGCATAAGGCCCTTCCGGCGGTGAGTCCCATTCCACGCCGTGTCCCTCATTGTCGGCTCACCTCGGCCCATCTCTGCTGTGGGTAGCAACTCCTGTCCTCTGCTCATCCAAATGGTGTTCTGTCAATGGCATTTTGTCTTGCGTTACCTTGCGCTGTATAAGGATCGCATTTATGCAGCGGCTTCACCACAACCACCCTTATCATGCATGTTCCTTAACGGATGCATCCGGTCTGATTGGAAACCATCCTGCAGGATCTGGACGCGGCAACGCTGCGGTCTATGCCCCGGGAGGCTGTCGAGTCGAAGTTGAATTTCGTGGGTAGGTACCAGGCTGCTGGGTAGGTGGGCTTTGTTGCACGAATAATGAGTATGGCTGACTGATATGGCGGATGGCAACCCGCGGAGGCGGTCGGTCAGTCGGTCAGGGAATCAGGGATTATATATGAGGGATCTACATATGTTTGGTTTGCTCATGCTGCGCGGGCAGTGATGGACTACGAGTTGAAATTCTCGTCTTACCTATTTTCACATGGCATTCTTTGCCAGTGCTGAAAGCGATATCCCTGAGCCCAGGCGCCTTTATGATTCAGTTGTGACCTCAGCCCTCAGCCCCTGCCATTGTTGGGTGTCGCATACCGCTCTGTTGCTCCTCTCCTGCAGCGGTCCGTGGTTGCCTCTCTGCAGCGGTTTGCGTGCGCTTGCAGAGTGTTCCCCGGAACGCTCCGCCAGTGTTACATCCTCCTCCTCCTCCTCACTCCTCTACTGCCGCTATTATTACAGCATTCTCACACCATCTCGCCCAATTCCCCGTCAGAGCCGGACAGCTTCACCTAATAGCCCCAAGCTTCTCATCTGCTTCTCTTCCTCCTCGCATGTTATCCCCTTCCTCCTCCTCTGCTCCTTTCCACCTCCCTAGTAACCCCTAGGCTCTACGCCTGTTTCCGCGGTATTTCAGTCCTTCACCTCTCATCCGTCCCTCCGGCATCTCCTCGTATCCGCAGGCTTCGCCATCTTCCAATGCCCTCTCAAACCGGAAAGCGAGCCCGCCCTGGCCGCCCTGGCCGCCTCCTCGCACCAGCTGGTCATGATCACGGGCGATGCGCCGCTCACGGCCTGCTACGCGGCGTCGCGGGTGCACATCGTGACTCGCCCGGTGCTGGTGCTGGGCCACGTGGAGGAGGACAAGGGGCACGCGGGCGGGGACACTCAGGGTGCCAAGGAGGTGGGTGTTTGAGAGAGGGGCTGGGGCTGGGGGAGTCGTTTACTCAACCCCTGCCGGGGGTCCAGAGAGGAGCGCGGCCGAGCTTGCGTGTGTGCGCCCGCGATGCCGGCGGAGCAGACCGCCTGACTCTTGACGTTTGATCAGCTGGGGGGACCCTCCCGTTACTCCCGAGTCAGCCACGACATTGTAACTGCCCATTGTAACTGCCCATTGTAACTGCCAAGGCTTTTTTTAGCTTGCTTCTCTGTATTGTGTGGTGTGGTTACTGAGGATCAGGTGTTGTGAGAGGGCAATTATTATTATGATCAGCTTCTCTGTTGAAATCATCAATAACATGATCATGGCGGTGAACATACATTGAGGAAGGCGACCTGAGCGATCGGCGCGACCTATGTGTCCCTCATTCCAACACACAGGCGGGCACGGAGGACGACAGCGCCTTCTGCTGGTCCTCCCCGGATGAGTCCGTACGGCTGCCGTTCAGCCGTGACTGGGACGACATGCTGCGGGTAAGTGTGTATCGTGGCGCGGGCCGAGGGGGAAGTAAGCCAGGGATGGGGTTGGCTGACGGTGTGAAGGGACGGTGATTCTGTGAATCAAAAGGGGACCTCTTGTCTGTGCTGCGACACCGTGTGTGGCATCCGAATTGCGCTGTGTCGTTGTCTTGGGTGTAGCGAAGAGGCCGCCATCCCGGAACTCGGCTTTGTGTCTGGTCACAGCGGTGCCTAGGGGGCCTGACGCCTCGCAAAGGCTGGGCTGGCCATGGCGTTGTTGTCGCAAAAGCGTAGCGTCAAGGAGGGCAGGGTGGTGGTGACGGTGGTGGTGGTGGTGCTTATGTCTGGGGTCAGTTGTGACCCCACAAGTGCCATGCATAGCTGTGACCGATTGCCGCCCGTTGATGGGCATTCTTGGCAGGGTTGCGTGTTGTGGCCGGCTATCATCTGTCCCCGGGTCCGTCTTTTCCATGGTGTCTGTGTGTTGGCCTGTTCCACCTCCGACGCGTCCCCTGAATGGGGTGAATGGATGACGATATGCTACAGGGGATCCTATCGGATTTTGACAGCGATGTGGCCCTTAAGCGTCCTTAAGCACCGCCTGTTTCACGCTGGCAAAATGATCGCGCGCGGCTGTAAGACCTCTGCCCTGCTGCTTATTTGCCTCCCATTTCTGCCTTTCCCTCGTATCCAATTAACTACAATCCTAAACTCTCTTTACCATGAACCTCTTTTTCTCACGTGCACCCTCCAAGGTTGCGTCCGAGTACGACTTGGCGGTGTCGGGCGACGCCCTGGCGCACGCGACCGCCGTGGGTGTGGCGTCTCAGCTCATTCCGCTGTGCCAGGTGTTTGCGCGCGTGTCGCCCGACCAGAAGGAGCTGGTGGTCAACACGCTGCGAGCACAAGGCTTTGTGACGCTCATGTGCGGTGACGGCACCAACGACGTGGGCGGACTCAAGGTATAGGGGCCCCAAAACAATTTCTTCGCAACTCTTGTGCGCAGGCCAATCATATGCAATCACACATGTTAACCACATATGCCTGAGTTCTTCATCATATAAAAAAGTTACTTAAAGCGGGTACAGTTCACAACTGCGAGATAAAGGTGTGGGTGGGTGGATGGATAACGTGTGTGTGTGTGTGTCTCGATTTATGGGCCATTGTCACCGCGGGTAAATAGCTCGGGTTTGTTGAACGTGTGTGTGGGTGTGTGTCCCGCCAGGGGGAGGCAAAAGAGCTAAGCAGTGAAGTGAGAAAGTTGGGAGTAGGAAGGGCGCGGAAAATTAAAGTTTGGGCCCCGCTCGATGTGCAAAGCTTTTGAGTAATGGGGCGTCATGTCGCAGGAATGCTGGAGTGCGTCTGCGCGTCTTTTTGAAATAGTGTTTTTGCTTATTGATAAGTTTCCGGGCGATGATTACAAATGTTCAAAATCTAGTCTTACCTATTTTCCTAGGCATCCGCTGCTGATGCTGAAAACACGTGACCTGAGCCCAGACACTTATCGGTCCTTCTACTAGAGCGATAAAGATGTGCGGGAAATTCTGGTTGGGTGTTTGAATGTGGATAGGGAGACTAGTGCGTGCAAGGAAGCCTTCCGGGGCGATGGTGATTTCCTTGAGACGTGAAAACCTCGTCTGACCTAATTTCAATCCAATTTTGACCTATTTTCAGGCATCATCAATTGCTGATGCTGAAAGCAGTGATCCTGAGTCTGGGCCTTCATTGCCAAGTCTCTCTGTCACCATCTCATCATCAGATCGCTGAGATCGAGTCATTGGTGCATAACAGCACTGATCAACACTAGGTCTTACCTGCGCTATCATTTTTCATTTTTTCACTTTTATTCTTTTTAAGCTCACCGCGGTTTGTTCAAAACTCTGGTGGGAGCATAACTACCCGTGTTTCCTTACAACCGCAGCTTTTTCACAACCTCCTGACTTCGGCCTCTTTCCCTCCCCCCCTTAGGCGGCCCATGTGGGCGTTGCGCTGCTGAGTGCGAGCGAGTCCGCCGCAAAAAGAGCCGCAGCTAAGAAGGCAGCGAACAAGAAGGATGGCAAGGCGGTAGCGACAACGGCGTCGGGGGCAGGAGGACCCCGGGGCAAGGCAGCGCCGGGTACCGGCCCGGGTGGCAAGTGAGTACACTTAAACGGAGCGGGGCGTTTCCCGGAGGTTTGGGGTGTGTGGAGTCCTCATGTACGTGTGGTGGATCTGAACGGGGGCCTGTTTGCGGATGGACGGCCAGGCGGCAGCACGCATTAGTGCGAGACGTGCGTTGCAGATTATAGATACGTGAGAGCGTGCATGTTTTACCAGCAAGCATCCTTTAGATGGTTTGCTGGTTTGGTTTATTGGGCATGTATTGGGCATGTATTGGGCATGCGTAAGCCTTCTTGGCAGGTTCAAGCCTGATTGTCGCCGGGGCCCCCGCTTGCAACCATTTCTGCAGCAGTGCCTGTTGTTTAATTAAAGCACAACAACGAGAACAAATGAGGTGCCTGTCCTGCTGTGTCCTGTCCATCTGCTTGCCTGTTTGTCTTCGTCCTCAGGCGCACCGCCGGCCAGGAGTTGCTGGCTCGCGCCCGTGCCGCCAACCAGCCGATCACGCCACGCATGGAGGCCATGGCACGCATGATGGACAACATGGAAAACTCGGCCATGAGCGGCATGGACGGCGACATGCCCATGCTCAAGCCGGGGGATGCCTCCATGGCGTCGCCCTTCACTGCAAAGGCCGTCTCGGTGCTGCCCTGCACGGACATTATCAAGCAGGGCAGGTGCGGTGCAGGTGGTGCACACATACATACACGAACATGCACGGCGCATCGCATCCTTGTTCCTAGTGCGAATTTTGGGCGTGAAGGGGTGTGGGGTGGGTGAAGCAGTGGGGGGGAAGGAACGACCTTCGTTGCTGTTCATGCACTGTTCGTACCGTTCGCACACCCTTAATACAAATACCCAAAAATGTGGAGAAAAAATATAAAAGAAATGGCAATCAGCTCGCATGGATTACCAGCTGTGATTTATGGGAAGAAGGTATCATTTCCAGTGACTGGGCGGGAGGACGAGGAGGAGCGGGCGGAGCGGGAATGGAGGGAATGCGGCTACACTGGCCCTCGGCCGTGATGTGACCATCCGTGAAGTACTACCCCTCTTATCTGATAGAGGACGTCCTCTCATGAACGACAACACGGACCATCAACCTAGCTGAGCCGGGTGTCTCCACGACCACCACCATCACCACCCCAGTGTGCAGCACTATGCTATGTGTGACCTGTGCGCTTGACCACGCCTTGCGACACATGTAGGACAGCCGCTTCCCGCTTCGACACTGGCTGGAAACGCGCTTGACGGCTTTGGAGATCCGTATTTTTGATAGTAGTTGCAGTTTCTGTGCACTTTTGCACGGCATGTTGGGTGGGGGAAAGGGAGGGCGCAGAGCCGTTGTCACCCCGTTGCGGTACAAGATTCAAAAGGTCCCGTGCTCAGGACGTCCCAGGGCGGGGATGTACACAGAGATCTAAAATCTCGTCTTACCTATTTTCGTAGGCATCAAAATTGCTGATGCTGAAACTTTTCCTATTACAGCTGAGCCCTGGGACGTTTGGTAGCCTTCCCCATCTGCATTGAACAGAAGTAGCGGTCGGCAGGAGGGAGTGGGAGGAGGGATGGAAGAGATGTGCGGAAGATCGTGATGGCCGTTGCCTCCTTGGCGACGTACCAACGCCTACCAAATCCAAGATGCGATTACGCATCATCAAGTACAATCATCGGGACCGCGGCTGTACCCGTCGCACGGGCCTTTGGCCTTCAATATTTGCTGCGGCTGCCGCCTGCCGTGTATATGTGCGCTAAACGAGTGTTTAGCGTCATATTGTTTATCATTTTCCTCCCTGCACATCTCTGTGGGAGGTAGTCCGCAGCGTGAGGGGACTGCCCTTTCTTGCATCATTTCTGACACGTCCCTGCTCTCCCGTACTTCCTTTGCCTCGGTTCCACCCCACGGATGTGCCAAACCATCCACCTGCTCAGCCAGCCTCCCCTCGTGGTTTGTCTTGCGCCGACTCCATGTTGTTCCTGCCTCCTTCCCTCCCGCAGGTGTACCCTAGTGACCACGGTTCAGATGTTCAAGATCCTGGGCCTTACGTGTCTCTCCACCGCCTACAGCCTCAGTGTGCTATACCTACAGGGCGTCAAGCTGAGTGACACGCAGGTGCGGGGTGCGAGCATTTGGGATGTGGGTTTTGTCACTTGAAGTGGGTTTGGGTGTGTCATTTGGATTGAATCGTTTCCATGTCAGGAGCTGTTCCTTCCATGACATTGGTGCGGGGTGAACGGAAAAGAGGCCTTTAAGGAAATAGGAGGAATGGAACCGCTGACCCAAGCCAGACACGGCTCAACAAGGAATGGTTCGGAGGGTTGTAACAGGGGTTTATGGAGTGAGAGTTGGGGGTTGGAGTGGGTGAAGACGAGAACAACAGAGGAGTGAAGTTGATACCAGAGATACACGGATACTCTTGGAGGTGGGAGTCGGAGGAGGGATGGGGTTGCGAGGGTGGTCCGAGGCTTTAGGCTTTTTGTATGTACATCCTGCGTTTTGTTTGTGTGGGTGATGAGTGAGCGCGCCATCGCCCCGGGCCCCGGACCCCAATGATTAGGAGGTTACGGTGACAGGTTGGGGTGGAGAAGTTGTGTGCTGCGCGAGATGGGGCGTGGGGGTGCACTGGCGCTTTCGTTCGTTCCTTTGCACGTCCCAACGTCAACGCTCGCTTTTGGGGATGGTGCCATAAACCCACCAGGCAGCCCTGCAGCTGCGACCACTTGTGCAACCGTCCAGCTCCAGTCATCCCTCCACCTCCAGCACTCCGCTCGCATCCCCAGCGTGTTCCGGGCTTTAAATGGTTCAAAAGGCCTACAGGTCCTGCGTTCCTTACAGCTCTTTCTTCCGCTCTCTTTCCCCAACTCTTGAAGCCATCCCTCCCACTCCCTACCCTGCTGCCCTAACCCACCTATTGCCCGAGGGCCCTTTTTAGGCTACTGTCAGCGGTATGCTCTCTGCCGCCCAGTTCCTGTTCATCAGCCAGGCAAAGCCCCTCGAGACGATGAGCCCCGTGCGGCCGCATCCCACCATCTTCAACCCTTACTTCTTCGGCTCGCTGCTGGGGCAGTTCGGAGTGCATCTGGGTCTGCTGGTAAGGGAGCGAGGGGAGGGGTGGGGGTTGTGCCGTGTGCGTGTGGTAGTTGTAAGTGGTAGTGGTCAGGGCTGGAAGCAGGAGAAGGGATTCAAGTGGTTGTGGTGGTGCATGGTCGTTGTGGCACTGTTCATGACGACACGTTGGAAGTTCAATGTCAACGGTACACAGGGAAACGTGGTGGTGGTGGTGGTGGTGGTGTACGAGGGTTAGGTCATTCCTGGCCTTGCAAGCTCTCCCCTTTCCGTTCTGCCCTGTCTGCCTCACAACGATGCCCGTCCCCTTGCTCCCCGACCCGGTGTACTCTAGGATCTAGGTTCCCCGCGTAACCTCCAATAACCAACTTTTGAAACTATTTTGTATGTTGCGCAGATTTACTTTTACCGGTTGTCCCTGGGGTCCATGCCGGATTCGGAGCGGCTGTCGTCCGAGTCCGAGTTCAAACCCAATTTGGTCAACACGGTGTGCTACCTGGTGCAGGCCGTGGTGCAGGTGGGTGGTTGCTTGCACCATAGTGTGCGGTTGTGCAGCGCCAGCAGCAGCGATAGCGGGGAGATTGTGGGCGGTTGGTGGTGGATAGAGGGGGGGGGTGGATTGGATGCATGGCTTCCGCATGGGTGTATTATCCGGTTCTCTGGTACCTGACGCCGGATTTCATACCGCCCCACCATCACCAACAACACGCCGACTCTAGTGCCTTGCCGCTCCTTTCCTAACCACCACCAACGCTGTGCCCACCCATCCACCTCTCTCCCTCTGCACTGGCATCATTGCCTTGGGACTAGTCCAGCACAAGAACAGTTGGGAGGAGCTTTGGACGTGTTGACCGGCAGTTGACCCATCCTTGGCCGCCTCTTGCATCATATATCATGATCGTGTGGTTCCCACTCCACACACCTTCCCTCCTTTTGCTCCTCCTCCACAAGTCGCGACTGGTTAATTACTTCTTACACTTGATATAATATACTTAATAATACAAATAAAACTTGTAAAAAGGAAAATTTCATAGTTTTTTCGTATCAGTCTATCCTTGGCATCAGCTTCGCTCGTTCACGTGGCTCGTCTTGCCCCATTTTGCCCTTTTCGGGTCCCCTTGGACAGATGATGACGTTTGCGGTCAACTACGTGGGGCATCCCTTCAACACCTCCATCGTAGAGAACCGGAACCTGTTCAACAGCCTGCGCATCTCCGCGGCGTTCCTGTTTGTTGTGGCAGCGGAGCTGGTACCAGGCCTGAACAGCAGCTTTGGCATGGTGCCCATACCTCACGTGAGACAGCATCTTACATGAGTGTTTAGTATTTGATTGGAAATCGCTGGGTACAGTCAGCCCTCCATGACCTCCATGGCAACCCAATCGGGGAGCACCACAAAGACAACACTTCTCCCTAGATGTCCGAAATCTTGTCACTGGGCGAGCTCTAGTTGCATGAGTACGTGTGACGGGTCCTGCACACGCGTGTTCGTTTTGCCTTTGGTAATCCCAGGCGTTGACATGACTGAGTAGGGCCCCCACCCTCCCCTTACAGTACACTTTCCGATACCCCTTCGTCTTTGCCGCCTTTACTTCTACGCGTCAACACTACGCGTCACCACTTTCCGTTATTTTTCTGCTTTTATTATAAGACATTCCTTTCGTCTCGATGGCTAGGTAGTTTTCTGGGGTTTTTGCCTGCGTTCTTTGGACTTTGGACGTGCCAGCTAGTAGTAAATCGTATTGCAACCCAGCTGGCCATGTCGCTGCCAAGATTTCTACTTAAGTCATCACTGGTCAGTTAATAGTCCTGCTGCAGCATTTGTCTTCTCCTGGACTATCCGTCTATTTCTGGTATCTGTTTCACTTGTCAGTGGCTCATCGTACCCCCCACCTACATTTGACACCCTAACCCAACTCCCCGAAATGCTCTATCCATCATCATGGCGACGCTGCTCCAGTCGCAGGCCCGCCCGCCAGTGAAGCACCCCCGCTCGCTTCCTCACCACCCCCTCTGCCTTTTTTTTACCATTTTTAAAAAAAAGAATCGATTTAGGGTTTCCGCCTCTTCGATTGCGGCAGACTGCCTTGTATTGCCCGTGCCACGCCCTTCTGGCCTTATGACCCACTTCAGCTTGCTGCTTGGATGTCCGGAGTTGGTCTTTTTTTTTCTTGCGTCGACTGATCCCAACCCTCCTTCCCGGCTGCTCTCCTGATGCTGCGGCCTGTAGCACATCAAGGTGCAGCTGGTGGGGCTGTCCTTTGGCGCCTTCCTGCTCACCTGGCACCTGGAGCGCATCCTGCGAGCGCTCTTCCCCGCGCCCGTGCCTCCACCCAAGGGCTATCAGAGCTACACTGCTGACCTGCGGCGCTTAGGCCTCACGGAGGGGGCGGCAGAGAAGAAGAACAAGTAGAAGTGGGACAGGGTAATGCGGTCCACGGTAGATGGGAGGGATTGTGGGGCAAGGGAGTCATCCTGTGGGAAGGAAAAACACAGAGCGAAGATCGAGGCGACGGGGGAGGGGGGGGATATCAGAGGAAGATAGCGACGTGCAAAGCTTTTACATGCCGAGACACGCACCTCTGTGTTGTGGTATGGGTAGAGGGTGGAGGGGTTAGAGGGTGTCATGGGAGGATGAGCGTGTACTCGCGTGGGTATGGAGTAGGTAGGTGACGCGGGGATTGCACGGGGGAGTGAGGGAAGGCATGAAATGGGGGATATATAAAGGGTGGATTGGTTACTGGGCTGCATTTGCACGTTTGCATGCCGCATACGCCGGCAGCTAGTCGGCTTTGACAGGAGCAGTGCCAGGTGGTAAGCTACAAGGATGATGCCGTACATCGGTGTTTTCAGAATATGTCAACATCAATTTTAACATCCACGTGTAGATATTTTTATTCTGGATGTTATACACGACGTTTTCACCAGATTTGGACTTCAATAGCCCATGCTTACATGGACTTGAACTAATGCCTGAAAGCCTGAAATGTGTGAGCCGCTTTACCTAAAGCGTAACCAGCTTAGAACTCAAAAACTTGACCTGAGTTTTAAACCAATATGTAAATCTTTGAGATCTGGACGCGCACATGCTTGTTTCACTCAATTTGGACTTTATAAACCAGGTTAACATGAGTTTAAATGGATGCCCGTAAGCTTGATGCTTGTGAGCCTCTCACCAAAAACCGAAGCGTACGCAGCCCAGAATTCAAAAGCCCGAACATGAATTTGAGATAGTCGTGAAATTATCTCTTAATGTGTCTGCAGCATTACCCTGCGTTGTGGGCTATGCACACGGGGGTAACGTTTGCTTTGCGTAGTCTGGTTGTCTGAAGGCCAAATCTTTCAGTGTGTGAAGGTTACCTGGTTGCGCATCGGTACTTTTCGTGGGCCTGTAGTCCACCGGGAAACGTTTGTGGTTTCACGTCGTACGGTACGGGAGCCACCTTACCTCCTCGCATTCCAACGGATGGTGAGGTTTATTTCACGGCTTCGCTGCTTTTACGGCGTACTGTAGCAAATGCTGCACCGTATATTATGTTATCCTTATCAGCAGGCCTCGGAGCAGGCTTTCCCAACGGCTCCCTGCACAACCGCATCTTGTGTACGGTATATGCCTTTGTCACTGGTTTCATGCGTATATCACGATCCTATGCTGACAGCAGGGATGCCTGCGGTCGTAGGCATTCCAGCACATTACGAAGCAGACATCTTAGGGCAGGAGCTTTTAGGCCAGGAGCTATTCCTGGCTGACGGCTGCTGTCCGTACGGCAGGGAGCTGTTATGATTCCGGAAGCGAAAGGAGTTCGCTTCCGAATCCCGATATCCTTAGCATCGCAGCAAAAGTGCTAAGAGAGCTTGCTCTTGTTCTATCTACAATTTATGCACAACCTTCATGCATAAACCTCCACGCAACCTTACAAAGTAAAGCGAAGCTCGATTCAGCAACTTTTTCGCTATTATACTCTTGGCTTCGAAATATACATGAGTCAAAAGGTTGTTTCACGCATGCCAGAGGATAGATGCTATTGTTTGAAGCGAATAGACTTGCGGTCCTGATGATAGACGACCAGGAGTTGACACCTCTTTTCCTGGAAAGCTGGACCATTGTTTGATTGAGACGCTGTAAGCGCTGTCATCTCGGCAGGGTTCCCATGCGCTCTGCATTGCTTGTGCTGGCATCGGGCCCATCCCCACCAACACCATCGTCAGCAGCTGGAGCTCGAAACTCCCAGCCTCCAGCATCTTATCGGAGCTTACCGCGCTGCGCCAGGACAAACGTTTTCCCCATTAGGAGGACATCGGCCCAGCAACGTCTGCCCTGTCCCCATCTGGCAGCGCAGTCGCACCACATGGTACCAGGACCGACGGCAGCCCCAGAAACCCCTTCAACTCGCAACACCGCCACTGGCTGCAATAGCAAAGTTGTGAGCAACAGCAGCGTCAGCAGCGGCGCAAGCAGCAGCGGGGCCATCCACATAAGGCCCGCGGAGTTGGTCGATTACTGGCCCGCTGCGGACCTCCACTGTCGTGTCTTCAACGCTGCCGGAGATGTTGGAGGGGATGATGATGTGTTCAAGGTGTGTGTGTGTGGATGCGGGAAGAGAGGGGACTCGTGGGGAAGAAAGGGGGCGGGGAAGGAGAAATGCGACTGCTGCATGCCTTGTGTAAGGTTCTTTGTTAATGATCATTGTAGTCGCGAGGATGCTACTTGTAATAAAGATAACAGATATCAAAACCGTAGTACGTTGTAGCAGCAGTAGTAGTGACAAGACTTAGTAGCAGCAGCCTGCAGCCGTAAGTCAGGCTATTTCAGTGCTGCACAGCATCTCCAGTCAACTGGTGCTGCTGTATTCTGCACTTATGTCGGTCCTCTTCGATTTGGGTCGGCTCGGTTGGGTCGGCTCGGACATGTATCCGTTTGAAATCTCAGCTTTGTCTGTCTGTAGTACTGTCTGTCTGCCCTGCTGCTTTACCTGCCACGTCCACGCACACACACAGGATCTCTCCCTCCTCGTGGACCGCATCATGGCGTTACAGATTAACGACAAGTTGGCGCGGGAAGGGGGGGGAAAGTGAGTAACGGACAGAGCGGGGTGTGTGTGTGTGTGTGTGTTGGGGGATTGACGAACCACGAACGAGTGAAGCTGCTGCCGAGGAAAGAGGAAGGGTTGACGGGCTTGGGGTGTGGGATAAGCGGGTGAGTGGGCTAGTGGGGCGGGGTGGCACGGGATGGAGGCGTGTAGCAGGATGGGATATGGCGCGGTCAGCCCCGTGTGACAGCGATGTGTGACTAGGAGGAGATGGTCCAACGGTGGTCCAGGGGGCAGTTAGGTATGGGGCTGCTGCTGCGGGCCCGGCTGCGCGAGATGAGGCTGGCGAGATAAGGTTTGCTAGGTAAGGTTTGCTAGGTAAGGATTGCTAGATAAGGTTTGCTAGATAAGGTTGGCGGGGAGGTTGGCGGGGAGGTTGCGGAGGTGGGGGCCTGAGAGGGGTCGTGACGGCCGGGTTGGGTTTTGGGGTCCGTGGCGCGAGGTGCCCGAGGGCGGCCGAGATGGGCTGGGAGAGAAGGGGAAGAACATACTTACGTAAGGAAACTAGGAATTAAACGCTGTCGTCCAAAGCTTATAAACTGCCTAGTGAGTCTAAAGCGCTGAAGCCACTGACCCATGGTTCCGGGACTACAGTCCCATAACGTTACCGACATTTTTTGTGTAGTCGTTGTCGGGGAGGGGGAGGGGGAGGGGGAGGGGAAGTGTCACGAGCACACAAATACACACACATACAGACACACACTCACACAGACGAGTACGCATGAACGCGCCCAGATACACGCAAAAAACACATCAGCACATGCAGCATACACAAGCACACACCCATAGAACACGAATAGTAGTTCATTACTGCCCTCCTCACCCCCTTCTCCACCCTCTTCCTCTTCTCGCTAAGACCCACCCCCTTCTGCCCGCCTGCTGGACCCCACCCCAGTATTACATCACCGCCACAATGTAAGCGCCGCACCGCCTGGTTTGCGCTCTCCCCTCCCCGCCCCTCCTTGCTGTTGTTGGCTGATGTGCACTGTGATATTACAAACATGCACTTTCCTCCGCCATAATCTCTCGTCCTCTACTCTCCCTCCCTTTCACCTCCCCCATCTTCCACATCCCTCACCCCGGGCACCACACAGCTCTGTGCTGCTGCTGGCCTTCGAGGGGGGCGCCCCCAGCACTCCGGAGCAAGCTGCAGCGGCGGAGGCGGTTTTCAGCGCGGCTCAGGCTCGCGCTCAGGCAGCTCAAATGACCCGTGGGTCACCCCTGAATGCGTCCTTCCCCCAGCCCATGTGGTGGCTGGGCAGGGCCCTTGCGCCCGGGGTCAGACCTGGGGTGGGCGTATCGGCGCAGGTGGGGGTTGGTGGTAGGGGGTAGGGGGCGAGAGGACGATTGGTGGCGACCGGTGGATGCGGCTTCCTGTTTTTCCCGCCTCGCCCAGCGTTCGCTGCGCTGTGGTGCCACCTTGCCACCCCTCCCCTCCTTCTTTCCCGTGATCGGCAGTTTGTAAATTTATTGGCATCCTTGCATGGCGCCTTGTGCTTTTCCCCTTTCCCTCTTCCCCTCTTCCCCTCTTCCCTCGGTTGTCCTTTTTCTTGGTATTGCATTTGTTTCCCCCCTTCCAGCCTTCCCCCCTTCCCTTCAGTCCACCTCCAGACATAGACTTCCCTTCACCGCGTAACCCTTCTCCCCCACTCTTCCCCCTCTCGTTGTTTCACCCGAGCCGGCAGTTGTTGCCATGACTTATATGTATCCCTCCCCTCCTCCCCTCTTTTTCCGCCGCTCGCAGTCCATACGGCTGGTGGGAGTGGCGGCGGTGGACTCGTTCGGGGACCTGGTGCCTCCCCGGGAGCTCAACTGGCGGACGGACGGACAAATGGGATGGTACCGCAGGGAAGGTACGGCACGGCTGGCGTGGGGATGGGCCCGCCAGGCCCCAGAGGCGAGCTGGTGTGACGGCCGCGCTCCTACGCATTTGTGAATGGGCCGCTGGGTCTTCCTGTCTGTCCGTCCGTCTGTCTTGTCTGTCTGTCTGTCTGTCTGGGTCACGATTGGGCACCTGGGCGGCCATGGATGGACGGATGGACCCTGATATGATATCAGTTGACTGGCTGGCCTGCCTGGCTTGATCTTGGCCTTGCCCTGGCCTGGTTATATGGTTGAACCGCAGGATTGGCTTTCCCTGGAGGACCCCGTCAACCTTAGGAGGCTTAACCTCCTCCCTCCCTCCCTCCCTCCCTTTCTCCCTCCGTCGTTCAATCCGCCTACTTACCAGTTCTGCTTTTCTTTCCTTGGCAGCAGCCTCACTCGCTCGTGGTTCGTCTTCCCCCCCCCTCTCCCTCCCTCCCTCCCTCCCTCCCCCCCTCCCTCCCCCCCACCTGGAAGGTTACGCCTATGTGAGCAACGTGGCGGTGGCCCCGGCCGCCCGGCGGCGAGGTGTAGCTCGGGGGCTAATGGCGGCGGCTGAGGGGATGGCGGCGGAGTGGGGCTGTCGGGCGGTGGGACTGCATTGCAACCCTAAGAAGAGAGAGCCCTGGGTGCGTGTGGGTGCGTGCGTGGTATCGGGTGGTATTTTTGGGTTCCCCTCCCTTTCTCCCTCATCCCCCTCCCTCGTCTCCCCTCTTTGTTGCCTGTGACGCCGGGGGACGGGGCTACAAAGCCGCACCACCGGAGAAATCCCGTACGGCGACCTCATGCCTGCGTACCTACCTACCTACATACGTACATACTTATTTCCTTCGATATGCGTGCGTACATGCTGACGCACGCACGGCGCCGTGCACTACCCCAGGCATTGTACCGCAGCCTTGGCTACCGTGACAGCGGCGTGGTGGAGCCGGCCTTCATGCCGTACCTTCAGGGTCGTCCACCTGACAGGTGCTCCTTCCTGCTTAAGCTCGTCCGCCGTGCTGCCGCTGCCGCTACTACTGCGACTGCTGCTCTGCGGAAAGAACACCGCAACGATCAGATGTCATAAGAACACGTGTGGGGAGCAAGGGGTGCATCAGCAGCTGCAGCAGCAGTAGCAGCTGACGTCACAGTAGCAGCAGTAGCAGCAGCAGCAGTAGCAGCAGCAGCAGCAGCAGTAGCAGCAGGAGGGCAGCACTTGGCAGCACTTAGGCAACGGCAAAAGGCACATCCTCACGCCCGTCTCATCTGTTCCGTGCCGGACAGGCGCCGGGGCGCTATAAGGCCACCATATGGCGCAGAGGGCGATTGTGTGGGTGCGAGTGAGCGCGGGAACGGAGGAGCTGAAGGAAGTGGATGCAATGAAATATAGTCCACGGGGGCTTATTTATGGGGGGGAGGGAAATCGAGTGCGTCACAAGCGGGCTGTTGGTGTATCTATCCATCTACTTCAGCCATGCTCTCGCATCATTTTGAGCTGAGCGCTGCCTAACAGTGCAGGGCCCCGAGTGCGTCACAAAAGAAGGGAGTGCTTCCGTTTGTTGGTTAGGTAGTTGGTTAGGTAGTTACGCACAGCTGCAGCACTGCCGAGCAGCAATGATTCTACGTACTAGTGTGTGTTATGTATGTATGTATGTATGTATGTATGTATGTATGTATGTATGTATGTATGTATGTATGTATGTATGTATGTATGTATGTATGACTTAGATTACACTGTGGGCCGCGAGAGCCGGGGGCCGAAGCCGAAACACAGCGCAAGGGTCGGGAGCACACATCACAAGTCGGTTAGTCTTGTGTGCTCCCGACCCCGACTCAGACTGCCAACACTCTACGCAGCCACTCCGCAGCCCCTCCATCCGGGGATGGCGCTGCATTGAATACACCACGAAGGGCTCTCAGGTCCCGCTAGAGCGAGTCCACAAGTCTCAGCTAGGGCAAAGTCAAAGGCTCTCTGAAACAACCCCACAAAACACCACCAACGAAAACGGGATTCGAGGGGAAAATAAACAAACAAACAAAAATTCGGTTAGGGCAGTCCCGGCAGGGGAGGGCTCCTGATATACCTAACAGGCCAACAAAAAACCTCCAAGAGAGAAAGGCTAAGAGAGCTCGACACCACAAGACGTCTTGCAACCACCTTAAAACAACTGACCTCCACCACCTGTCCCTTCCTGGGCTGGTCCAGGGGAGAAGTAGCCTTATAAAGAAAAGGGATCCCGCACAAGCCTGATCACCACTGCAGGGGCCCGGGATAGTCCGGCGAAACGACCAAAGCGTTAGCGTTGCCACGACACACAGCTCCTAGACCCTCCAGAAAACCGCAGGGGGAGGATTGTAGCCCGCGCGGCGCCTCCCCCTTACCGCCACTAACCTGAACGGGCGGTCCTCCAGAAACCTATTCACCCTGTCTCGTACTGCACCGCTCTCACCTTCGTCCCTCACCAAGCAACCCAGTCCCACAGAGAAGACGTGTCTAGATAGAATGGCCCTCCTCGGGCCACACCTCCCCCTCATCCGAGCCCCGCTACCACCACCAGACCTCAACCTCCCAAACACCAGAAAACCTACGTCCTTTTGGCGCTCTCA
Source organism: Volvox carteri f. nagariensis (assembly GCF_000143455.1). Lineage (NCBI taxonomy): Eukaryota > Viridiplantae > Chlorophyta > Chlorophyceae > Chlamydomonadales > Volvocaceae > Volvox > Volvox carteri. The sequence continues at coordinate 203,702 of NW_003307624.1, forward strand.
CCGCCATCTCCCCCCTCCCCTGTCCGAGCGACCCCACCTCCCCCCGGCTCTCCAGCACCCTACAACCTCGGAGTGGCACTAGGGAAGAAAAAGGGTTCTTCCCTGCACGACGTGACCGCCTCCATTCCCCGTCCTTCTCCTCTCCCTCTCCCGTCTCGGGGTTCCCTCTCACCTATTCCCTTGTCCTCCAACCCCCATCCCCCTCGAACTCCTATACCCCCCCGAGCCCTGCCCTACAAACTAAGCTCAAAGCGCTCTTAGGCAATAATTTCCACCGCTTCGGCGCACCGCAGTGCGCCTTCTGAAACCGACAGGATCGGGTGGTCGGGTCCCACCCTGTCCCAGCCTCTCCGCGGGGTGCCCAGCGCCGTGAAGGAGCGCAGACGCGCCCAGAAGTCCACCACTGCCCAGTTCGCAGGCCCGCTCCAAGGGGGTTGCTGCGGGTGCTGCTGCCACCGCACCTGCCGTTGCTGCTACCGCCCCTGTCGCCGTGTTCCGCTCCTGCGTTTCGTCCTCATCCCCGGGCGCATTCAGTGCAGGCCCCGTCTGCGGTCCCGCCCATGTATGTATGTATGTTGTTACAGGGTGGTCAACTTCGCCAGCGGCCCCCTTTCCCGGGGCAGTCCCTGCTCTCCCCTGCTAGAGGGGCACCCTAATCCGTCACCCCATCCGACTTCAGAATGTATTCGTTGGGTTCGGCAACTCACCACCAGCATCCAACCAAATCTAGCGGATCAACGGCGCATCAACTGAGTTCCTGGTCAGCTCGCAAGTTGATATTATCACGTCCTACACCGTCCATAAGATGGGGGGCCACCTCCCATTTCATCACTCCTCAAACACCCGAGGAGCCGGCAGGCGGATTTGAACCCGGGTCGACTGGGTCGACTGGGTCGACTGGGAGCAGAAGTCAGGCCTTAACCTCTGCCAGCCGCCTGCCTGTATGTATGTATGTAACCCGGAAAGAGAAGATCTGTTCCTTGAAATGATGTAATGTCGAGTGTGATGAGCTTTACCGCCGTAGAAGAGAGGAGCAATTGGTGTTGCAAGGCTGAGGTCGCAAGGCTGAGGTGCAAGGACGAAGGCGGAGCAACGGCAGGCGCCGACAACCAGCCGACAGTGTGTATTTTGTGTGTGTTTTGGTCGTCCGGAATGGGTTTCGGCGCGTGCCCAATCAGTTGGAGGGTTCTCGTCCTTCACAACCCTACATGGTCAGGGCCATGGCGGTGCGGCCCAACCGAGCCGAGCCGATATATGCTTCTAAGTGGACGGAATGGGCTGGGCTCGATGAAGAGAGGGAGAGGAAAGGACAGTGCCAGAACGATCTGTATCGGGCTATGGATTTTGTATTTGCGATGAGAGGGCATGGGCGGCTTCGTAGTTTGACCTTCTCTGCGATATGTGTGTTGCTGTTGATGTGGATGTGGACGTGGATGCGCGCATGGACGTGTTTGGGGATTTGCTTGTTGAGTTCTTCGGTGGAGGAAGAGAGGAGGTGGAGCAGCTTAACTCTGTTGGGGAGCTGCGCTTTGGACCGTTAGCTGTTAACCAACCCGGACGTGGCGGTAATGCTTATCTCGCTTACCGCAGGCTATGCAGGTCGCCATCCAAATACCGAATGCCGTACGCCCGCGATTGAAATCGCACACATCCCTCACATCGTTGACGACGATATGGGCCAAACTATCCCCGTGCAGGAACTTCCAAGCTCCGAAGCTCGCTGAGATATATATATTTTAGTCAAAGCCCATCGACTTCGGAAAAATGTGATCCCTCTTCGTTTAGTGTATCTCCGTCTGTCTATTCTTCCTTTGCTGGGTATCAGGTCTTCCGTTGCTGGCTGCAGGTCTATGGATTTTCGGCTCGTTTAGGCCTTGCATAACGATATATGGTTTGTGCTCGCTTCGGTTGCCGGCACCATGTAACAATCAATCCATATCTGAGTGCGTCCCAGGGGTGATGTCTCGCCTGGTGCGTCCCCGGCCGTTGGGTTTATAAGGTAGCACTGCTGAATGAAATACCCGCGGGCCCAAGCGAGTCGGAGGAAAGGAGACTCTGCTTCCTCAGGTGCTTTCCTGGCCAGTACCTTCCCCTGTTGGTTGATACTAGAGTCTTCCTCTAGGTTGCGCAGCTGACCGCAGGGGCGCCCAAAAGTTGTCCAAAAAAGAGTTTAGGAAGGCGGTTCGCCCGAAGATGTATGTTGCTTGCCGTGTGTTGTTTCCCTTCAAGCCGACCTCAGAAATACAAACAAAGGTGGTCTGCTCAAAAGTAACGGCGCCGCCAGGTTTAAAGACAATTTTCAAAGTTTTCAATAAGATGCTGCGAGTTTATATTTTAATAGGTTCCTGTTGGAGAGCAGTATATAATGGAGTCTAGCCGTTAGCATTCCTGATACCTGTCTGACAAGCGGTCGAAACGGCAGGCTCGATGCTGTACCTCTTCTTGACCGACGGCAAGTCGGGCTAGGCGAAAGACTGATCGAGCATAGGCAACCAAATCTGGACAGACTATCTTCCATGGTCTCAGGTGCTCAAGTTTATAGTAAATAGGAGGATCGGGAAAATCGTTGCAAATTTGGAACGGCCTGTACGTGATGCAACACGCTATGGTGTTCATCAGATAACAGTATGATAATCCGCTCAATAGCCACGTTTATGTGATTATATCCATACCGTAGACACTTGAAAACCAGGAACCCGGAGGCAGGTTCTCTGTTTAAACAGCAGTTATAGGAGAACACTTTCAACCCGCAAGGCGAGAATTGTATTCATCATGATGATATTCTGCGTGCAACGACGTTATTGGACAAACTTAGCAGGCTCGCCGTGATATGAGCACTTGCTGACTGTGAGCCATGGCGAGGCTGCCCGGAGGGCCGCATCCGCTTACAAGAGCACGCGTCAATAATGGGACTCAGCATTTCTTGCCCAAATTGCGTAAACAAGCCTTAAGCATCCTGCTTGCGTGCGCGATTCTCCTGGCGACGTCTGCCTTGCTCTCAAACCATTATTCAGTTCCAAGCACCGAGTTTCATTCGACCGACATCAACATGTTCTTGTCCGAACTGGACGAGCAGATCAGGGGCGCAGGCGAAGATGCTTCGCAAATGCAGCTCCGATTGCTCCGTTTGGCAGCCGGTCTGGACCCGCAGCATCCAGATCGAGCCAGTCGAGTCTTCGCAGAATTGCTGTCAAGCATTGAAAGTCTTGGACACACCTTGCCGTGTATGGCAACGCATGGCGTGCAGGGCCCGCAAAATTCCACTGGCTGCAGCAAGGGTTGTTTTTTTGCCGTCAATCTTTACAACTCAGCCGAAGTTTTGCCGAATATGATCTTACAACTCCTCGCTGTCCTCGGCAGCCTCGGAGGGGGAGAACATGCACAGCGTTGCTTCGTGTCGGTGTATGAGTCCGGGAGCACGGTGAGTAGTAGCCGAAATCGAAGAATACAACACACGCCAGTTGTTGGCATTTTTCTTCTCGGGCCCCGCCCCAAAGCCTCTGACAGCCAGGAGGCTCAAAAACAATTGAAAGGCAGGGAGTGCACGCGCAGAGTTCTGCGGCGTGACAGGGACGCTGCTAACCAGGGGGTTTGGACACTAGATTCAAACAGAGAGAGGCAGCACCGGTGTATGCCATGCAACCAGCCCAACACCGAACGTCACCCTACTACACCCTACTACATCCAGCTTCAGCTTCCCCCGCACCACCACCTCCCTGGGCCGCCACCGCACACCAGTGGCCACCGCCACTCGGCCGGTGCCGGCTGACATACATACGTGTGATCAACGGCCGCTAAAACTCCCCGGTCGCTGCCCAACCTCACGCACATTCTACAGTACATGACTGTACGATGCAGTACAGTACGGTATGGAACAGCACACATTCATTTTTCCTCTTTCATCCCTTACGTAAACGTGTACAACACACTCTTAATGAACGCCTCGACTTATGTGACGTTACCCACCTTCCTCGGGGCACCGTTCCTCCCCGTCCTCCACTTCCACTTCCTTCCAACAACTTCCCCCCTCTCTCTCCCTCCGCCCTGCCTCCCCCCCCGACAGGACTCCACGCCCGTGCTGCTGGATTACCTGCGGCGGGTTTTAGACATTCTGGGGGTACCCAACCGCATTGTGACCGGAGGGGATATCAACCGGGAGCAGCAGCTGCAGAAGCTGCGGCAGCAGCAGCAGCAGCAGCGGCGGAGACGGCGGCGGACCGAGGGCCGTCGGTGGCTGCGCTGGGGCGACCCACAGGCGGCGAACCTAGGCGGCGAAGACCGCATCCGCTTCCTGGCGGCAGTCCGCAACGCGGTCATGGAGCCTCTCGTGGACCCGCCGCCGCCACGTCACGGTCGTGGTACGGAAATGCCCTGTGCCGCCGCTGCCGCAGCAGCCGGGGAACACGTTACGGACTGTACCATTAGTACAGCCAGCGGCAGTAGCCCGCTGAAAATGGATCGGGTCATATTCATCAACGACGTGTTTTTCTGTGCCATGGATGTACGGCGGCTATTGCGGTACGACAGCACTGACATGGCGTGTGGGATGGACTTTGTGCCTGCCGCTCTGTGGCTGCTAACCAAGCCGGAACGCGAACGGCTCATGGCGGACCACCTCAGTGGTGGCCTGGGTGTGCCGCGACGCTGGGCAGAGGGTCTCAGTCACTCCTGGCTGCCGTTCAAAATCTGGAAAAAGATGTACGGCAAATCGCGGGCGTTCTGGCCCTGGTCATTCCCCGTGTTTTACGACATGTGGGTTTCACGTGACGCGTCCGGCAACCGGATCCGAAACCGCGAGCCGTACTCTTTGGAGCCCTGGACCGCTGACCGTTTGGCGCAGGGCGTCCCGACCCCTGCGTATTGTTGCTGGAACGGACTCGTGAACCTGCGTGCGGAGCCCTTTTTGCGGGGGAGAACGACGGCGCTGACGGCGGCGGCGACGACGACACGGCGGCGGCGGTCGACAGCGGCGCCCGCCGCCGCTGACGATAATGACGTTGAGGGTACGATGTGGAACGGTGGCGGCGATGATGACGGCAGTGAGAACTACTACTACCCGGACGATCGCGGGGAGGCGGCTGAGGAGAGCGCGGCGGCGGCGGCGGCGGCTTCGGAGACGCTGCCGCTCCGTTTTCGCAGCCACCGCCCTGGCGAGTGCGCCGCGTCGGAGTGTAGCCTGCTGTGCGACGACCTCCACGCCGCTGGCTACCACCGCGTGCTTTTGGAGCCCAATGTACGGGTAGCGTACGACTGGTCCATTGCGCTGACGCTGTATGGTAATTTCGACCTGACGGCGCCGGAGAACGCGCCGGGGCTCCGTTACCGTCCTATGGCCGCCGGCGACGCTCGGCAGGTGGAGGTGAGCTGGGGGGACGACTGGGTCCCCCGGGTTGCGGCGGGGGCGCGGTCTGTGGAGTGCTGTGGGATTCAGGCGGGACGTCAGACGGCGAATTTCGACAAGGGTTGTAGCCCGCGGGACATGACCCGGAACTGGTGAGCAGAGGTTCACACCAGACCGGATGAGGCCGCGGTGTGATGTGACGTGATGTGATGTGATGTGATGTGATGTGTGGCGGGGTAGATCGGAAGACGAATGGGAGGTTTGTGTGTGCGCGAGTGCATATGTATGTGTGTGTGTGGATGTATGTGTGTGGATGTGTGTGTGTGTGTGGATGTATGTGTGGATGTATGTGTGGATGTGTGTGTGTGTGTGTGTGTGTGTGTGTGTGGATGTATGTGTGGATGTATGTGTGGATGTGTGTGTGTGTGTGTGTGCACAAGCCGCGCAGGACATGACGTGGCCTTTTTGAGAAAGGCAGGCGAGGAGGAGACAGGCGGGTATGTACGGAAATGGGGGGAAGGAGGGAGGGGAAGGGGTTGCAACAGCGGGAGGGGGAGTAAGGGGGGGCGGGGGCTGAGCTGATGTGATGTGACGGGATGCGCGATGGGGGGGAGGGAAGGCAAGGTGTGCAGGAGGGTGTGAGAGAGGACACTGATGAGGAACAGAGCAGTGGATGCGGAGAGGGGAGGAGAGGAGAGAAGTGCGGGCGGCGTAAGGTGCGCAAATGAAGCGCGAGCAGGAGATGTAAACCAATTGGGTTGTAGGTTTTTCTGTACGGATGGGTTGTGCTGGGTTTTCGTTGGGAGTGTGTGCGTGCGCCCGCAAAGGTGTAACGGGAGCTCTGCCGCCGTACGAACCGTACGAACAGGGAGGAAGGGTCCAGGGGTGCCACACTGTTGGGGTTTTAGGGTTGAACGATGATGGAGCAGATGGTGCAGTACTCGTTCCTTTTACCCTTTTTAAGCCCAACCACCAACTGATGAAGACCTGGGAGGATTAGTTAGTAGCTAGTACTGGAGTTCGTATTCCAGGCAGCTTATGAGCAAGAAAACGAACGAACGAACGAGCCCTAAGTCACAATATGTGCGTTTTTTCATGTGTGTGTGCGTGGAGTTGTTGTTGTTGTTACAGGGTGGTACAGCTTCACCAGTGGCCTCCTTCCCGAGGCAGTGGTGTTGTGGGGTGGGGCGGAGTCGGGAGGGCGGCGCTGCAGAGGTAGGTAGGGTCGCTGCTGATTGCCCTCCTGCAGCAGCACGTGATGACGCGTGTGTGTGTATGTGTGTGCCTGTATGTAAGTCGGTGCCCTTCTAAAGATCCTTGGAGATGGGTGGGTAGGGAGATGAGGGAGGGAGGAGCCTAGAAAGATTTGGCATTTGTGATTATGTGGCCTTGCACTGCTCGGAAGGAAGGATATGAATGTGAGTGGTTGGTGAGTGAGTGGTGAGTGAGTGAGTGGATATCAGTAGGATACACACAGCGGGGGAGGGTGGTCGGGATACCGGACGGCGGTGGGGGGGGGTGAGGGGGGCCGGCTGCTCATCGGGACACACACAGAGCGGAGAGCACCTCCAGGCCTGCCACCCAACCGACATATGGCACGGGTATGGGGGTATTCCGTACGCCAGCGCGATGTGGCCCCTCCTGGACCCCTCCTGGCGCCTGGCTTTTGACTAAAGGGTGAATTACTTCCTCAGATCAGGGGGCCGCCACTTGAGGAGCATTCATCAAATTTGTCAGTGTCACAATTTTCCCCTCGTTCGGGTGCTCTCAATTTCCATCGGGGGACAACAATCGATTATCTCGGGATAGAGCGCTTTTGCTGGCGATGGTGGGAATGGTGGTGGTGGGAATGGTGGTGGTGGGAATGGTGATGGTGGGAATGGTGGTGGTGGTGGTGGTGGTGGCAGAGGCGGGTCAGTATTTAGAGCAGAGGGTGACGGGGCGGTGGCGCGTTGCCGCAAGGTTGGACTTGGACCGTGGTGGTGGGTTCTTCAGCAGTGGGGAGAGTACTGGCAAATTCATTTTCGTTGTCGAATTACAGTTATAGTGTAGTAGGAAGAAACACACACGCGCACCGGTGCGAGCGAGCTATTGAAGTGAACGGTTTTGTTTTCTCGGGGGTGTTACGTTTCCTTGCTGTAGGCTCGCGTGGCATCGCTGATCTCTGGTCTTATCAATCTGTGAGCGAGATGCATCTCCGGCACACGTCAAAACGTCAAAAAATGTCAACCCCTCGTTGTTGTTGTGATGGTGATGATGGTGGTGATGATGGTAGCTGTAGTGTGGTCGTAGTGGCAGCGGGACATGGAAATAAGCGCCATCACGGCTGAGGTTTCTAAACTAACTGCCAACGCTGTATAATATGAACTGCAGTAGATGCACATCATTTATCAGCACGACAACACTTAATCTTCATGCGTTAAGTTGTATTCATGTGGGTCATGTAGGTTGTTTACCAACAATCATCAGCATCTGATGTGTCCTCAACTTTTCCTTTTAGAGATTATGGCTTTAAGTTAGTCCAGAAAGGTGTGGTCGGCAGGCGACAGACAGTCGGTTTTAGATGCGCATTTTGATGTGTACTAAAGGTGGGCACATGTATGCATGTCAACCATATGGTCTGATGAAACTTGATTCGACATTCTCATCATCATCATCATGAACCTTGCTCTGCATTTAATTGCACATACGCGTGTTCTCTCTGTTACACATTCACGATTTATCTTCATGAAACGCGCGTATTCTTTTATTTGCTTGCATCCTTCGCATGCATTTAGCTCAGATCAGAAAAAAATTCCAAAAGCCGTGTACAATTCAATACCATACAATCTCTCTATATCACTCCATACTCGACTTATGCCCTCTGTCATTTACACATATCCCTTTCCAACATCATCGCAATGACAACCATCTCTCAACCACCCAAGTTACAGTTACAGTGCCGCACGACTGCGGATGGGTCCGTATAAAAGCCGAGGCGGCCCATGGACATTACCCTACATCGCTCTGCGATCTGAAGACTTCCAACTCTTCCGACCCTCACCTTCAATCCTCTTCAACACCACTCACACACACACACGCACACTGGTTAGCACACACTGTATGAGAGCTCCCCGCTCTAATCAGCAGCGGCGTCCAACTGCGCACGTCTCACAAACCCCACAAACACACAAACGCCTAGCGCCCTGACGCACGTCCCTCCCCGGACCACCTGCATGCCCTCTTGCTCTTTGTCTGTAAGTCAGACCGTTCATGTACAGGTTTTATTGGGGTTTAACAAGCAGTTTCAAGGCTCGATCAGGAATCGCACACAGGGGCTAGCTACAACCTCGCATTCGGAATCACTACTTGAAGAAGTAATTCGCGCGCGTCTACACGTGTGTACACGTGCAAACGTGTGTGTGTATTTGTATACGAATACATCGCACTACATCACCGCCAGGCAGGGTTGCGGCGCGCAGTGCGATATTGCGGAACCCAACACACAGCGAACGAGTAGTATAACTTACATCACAACATTACGAAGTGCAAAGCACGAAACGCAGATTTTAATGAAAAAATGATCCTACAGACACGATACGTGCGCACACATACGTACATATGCACACGCAGATTGCGGAACAGGCAGCTTTACTCTACAAACACCTTACCCCTTTTACCAATCCGCCTGCTGTGTTTTCCTGCCCAAACACTCCCTCTCTTCTTCTTCTTCTTCTGCGCGTCCTCCACCCATCACCCTCCTCCCTCTCCTTCACAAACCCGTGAGGTCCGCCATCACCACCACCGCCAGCTCCACCTCGTAAAAGATGTTTATCTTTTCCTCCCTCCCTCCAAACCCGACCCCCTAAGGGGGCCCCTCACCTCATCATCTTCATCCTCCTCCCCCCAAGTCACCTCCTCCCTCCTCCCCCTAATTCCGCTCAGGACCAACCTGCACCTGCACCTGCAAACCACCAGCTCCCGAGCCCCCTCCTCCCACCCGCTGCGGGGAGCCCTGCGCATAAGCCACCTGGGGGCTGCTACTGCCGCTCCTGTTGCTGCCTGTGGGGGCAACAGTAGCAGCCACCAGCGCGGGGCCACTGCCGCCGACCAGCGGGGTGGTGGCTGCTGCGGAGGGCAGCAGGCTGACCAGCCCGGCCTCAGCCAACACAGTCTTCGTGTCCGCATCGTCCTTCAACGTGGCCATGACGTCCGCTTGGATGCGGTTGCAAATGACATCAAGAGGCAGAATACTGGTCGCGGGGGTGTGTGTGGAGCGGAGCGGAGAACGTGCGGGGGACACGGAGGGGGGGGAGGAGGGGTAAGGCCGCAAGGTCACTTTTGGGGGGGGGGAGGAGGTCCTTCCACTTGGGGATAATGATCAATATGTTCTTCTCTATTATATGGGTTCGTCCGTTTGTCAATCTGTCAGCCTACGAACCCATCCTCGAGACCGGTAAATTTGAGAGGGACACGAGAGCCTGCGTGCCAAATCCATTACACAGTCCACGTCCCGCGTCTCCCCCCCCAAACACACGCACCCCCCCCCTCACCCAAAGGGCTCTTCGCACTGCACGCCGATCTCCTCAATGCCGCACAGCACAGCCGCAATGCCCGTGCACACGGGCACGACACCCCAACCCGCACTGGGGTACAGCGCGAAGGGCAGCAGCGTCAGCCAGGCGAACAAGAAGCGTGCCGTGTGGCGAGTGTATGACACGGGAATGGGCGCGCGCAGCAGCCGCTCGCAGCCTCCCAGCACGTCGTGGAAGAATGTGAGGTTGTTGCTCATTTGCATTTGGTGGATGGAGCTCATGGGCACCGACTGGATGATCTGTTGTTGGGGAGGAAGGAGGAGGCGGGGGAAGAGGTAGGAGTAAGGGGAGGAGATGCACTCTGAAGGTTCTGGAAGGTGTACCAGAGGGGCCTCCGGGGAGAGAGGGGGAGAGAGGGGGACAGGATTCGAGGGGAGAGGGCAGTGTCAAGGCAGTGTCTGTTCCCTAAAAAACCCTGACCTGACACAGCCCGCACAAAACCAACGCAGTACACCGTTCCCGCCTTCAAGGCACCCACTACGACCAGACCGCCCCGCCCCGCCCCCCGCCCCGACCTGGCTGATGGCGTGAATGGCACGCACAGGCCGGTGCTGACTCTTCGCCAACATCTCCAACTCAGCGGGGGTCAAGATGTTCTTCAACTCGCTCTCAATCGTGACCTCCGGCTGGAAATGAATCCGCAGCGCCCGCGCAAAAGCCACGACCCAGCGCGCCAGGGCCTTCTTCGCCTCCACTTGGTCATCCGGGAAGCAGGTAGCGCCCTGGCGCATGATGTCGCGGCTGCGGTTGAGCAGACCGCCCCACATCTTGCGCGCTTCATCCCAGCGGCCATAGCTGGAATTAGTACGGAAGACCAGCAGCAGGGAAAGCGCGACGCTGGTGTTGGAGACGAAAGCGCTGCAGGAGGCGTTGGGAGAGATGGAGGGAAAGCCGTCCGGCAGCAGGTGCTGGTCGTACGAGGTTCCGTAAGCGGCAACCATGGTGGCGACGAGAGTCACCCAGGAGATAGCCGGTAGCGCGTTTTGGAGGATGTGTGACCTGCGGAAAAGAGTAATAGGAGGCACAATACGTGTCGCGCATTGTTCTGTATCTTCTAATGATGCTCGCTCAAACCCAAACCCAGTTGCTATTCTTAGGCAAAGAACAAAATAAAACTTACTGTGAGAGCTGAAAAAGGCGCTCCATAAAGCGGTACGGGCTGCGATGCTTCTGCCATTGTGGGAAGTCATAGACCTGCGCGATCAGTACTTCCAGGTGGTTAACGAACCCGTCATTGCAGCAAACAGCAGCGCAAGCCACAAGGACAGCGGGTGCAAGGCCTACCGTGCGCCAGTATCGACGAGCTTCCTCGCTGCGCGGCAGTGGATTGACGGTTCCAGACTGGGACGACAACGTCCCTAGAGGATTAGACTGTGTGGAAATAGGTAGACACGAGCTTAGCCGAACCATTTCATGTGTAGCACAGCATCTCCATCCCAGGGCCCCAGGACTTTCGAGCTCACCTGGATAGGTGCATTAGGGTCCTTCGCTGCGTTAGCTACCACGCGAATAAGCTTACGAGGAAGGCAGCTATAGCGTAGGCCTAGTGGACGCTGGCTTGCAGCCGCGCGCATAGGCGTGCCAATTTGCATTTTTATCGCACAAAGGCTCTTTCAGTTAGTAGCCCGCGACGTCCTTATTTTGTAAAACAAATAACTCAAACTTCTTTTGCATAGCTTGCTGTTGAGTGAAACCCTCCAACCGTCTGCCGTAGGTTCCGACTCTACTACTGCTTACGCGAATGCATGCCAATAACTGCATTTGCATGCACATACAGAAAGGTCGTTATCCCGAAAGCACGTGTGCAGAAATCCTGTTGCTCGTGGCAACGACCTCGCCTGCGCTTTCCACGACTTTTGGAGACGGATGGGTCGAGTGATCTTGCAGCCCAGACCGGAGCCCAACCCAAAGTGCGCGTCAACGCACAGCATAATGGACAATTATTTAACAATTATAAATAATAAAGTCGTGCCGATGTTCGCACAAGTCACAAACGAATCAAAGCATTTCAGAAAGGCGAGGATTTACAACCGAAACAACAGTGACGAAGGCCGGGACGCCGATCTCGCTCCCCAGATTGTCTCTCTTTACCATGTAACTCAATAACTCGAACGAATATAACATACCTGACATCACAGAGATTATTCCCATTGCTTACACAGCTCGATGCTGAAAGCGCAACAGGTTGATTGCACAGCTGAAATAGGGGGGTCCTTGTGAAGCAGCTGCCCGCGTTTCCAAAGCCCGTATGGTGTTGGATTGTAAGGTGCCCAAGTACGTTTGCGAGGAAGAGAATGTGGCCAGGCTGGAGAGAAAAGTGCAGTGGCATATTGGAATGTGAGATTAGCGTAAGCGAGTTACAGGGCGTTTTATTGCACGGGCGAATTTAGGTGCAAATCTTTCACCGTAGCATCAGTCCTCAGTTCACTTCTTGGAACGAACATCAGCATAGGTGCAAGCCCTCTCGCTTGGAGGGATATGCAAACAAACATCCTGATACACCTTAGGGGGCCCTACTGTGTCCACTCTTGTAGTGGAATCTAGTTCCACTAACTTAGTGGATGTCCACTTTGATTACGGCCGATCGTTCAAAATTATTATTTTAGCTACATGTAGCTACATACTTCATTTGTAAGATTTTTGTACAGTAAGAAGAATGCCTAAAGTAGACCAGAAGCGCTGCTGTGCTTTGACCTGCTCAGTGCGACCCAATTTTGGCCAGAAGACGCGCCTTACATCATGCATAGGCCTAGCATGTTTACGTCTTTGCGAAAACCTTCGTAGCAGCGCGGCGCCGGTCTCTCAGGAAAAACAGTGAATCACTGAGGTGACAGTAGTCCAAGCACTTGAAAGGCAAACAACTGTCCACTCCTCTGTATATATGCAGAGGAGGATCTTGCCACATATCTGAAGCAGCATGCCGTTGACGTCCTTACTGATGTGAGCAACCTTGGCATCGGCTATGTCTCGTGGCTACTCAACCCCGTTCAGGGCAGAACGATTAAGTCCTGCAGGAACGTGCACCAGTTGCTTAAGTCACGTCCAGAACTGCACCGGCGGCTTACCCAGTTCTTAGATGACTTGGAGGTCGCTGTGCGTGCACTGCAGCAGCCTGGCGCGCGTGACGAGCGACAGAGCTGGCGGGGGCCAGGCCGCAGGTAGCAGCGCTGGCGGAAGTGCCGCCACCCGAACCACGCACGGGTGCACACTAGCTCACGATACAGGGGGTGATCAGACGGCAGCAGCAGCAATGGGTACCAAATGATAGCCCATTGACAGCTGCTGTGGAGGGCGGGCTTAACCTGTTGGCAGCAGCAGCAGGTGCCAATGCCCCCGATAAAGGGGGTGGTCAGGCGGCGAGGAGGAGGGAGGAGGCGAGGAGGGAGGGAAAGAGGAGGAGGCAGGGGGCGAGGAGGGTGGGAAAGAGGAGGAGGCAGGGGGCGAGGAGGGAGGGAAAGAGGGGGGAGGGAGGGAAAGAGGAGGGAGGGAAAGAGGATAGTGCAGTCGTGGAGGAAGGGAGCCAGGATGGCATGAGTGAGGAGGGACAGAGTGAGAGTGGGTACAACGTGACGTGCATGGGTGGGTCCTCCAAGCGGCCAGTACGGGCTGCCAGCAAGCAAGGCAACAGAAAGTCCTACATCTCCCGTCGTTATGACTAGCATTAAATGCCGGTGGCCTCTTTGGCAATATGGGTTTCGTTTTTAGGAGGACGGAAATTCGGGGAACAGTTTGTTCTTCACCGAGTGGTCAACCTGATCCATCGTGTATCTGTAGACCTGGGCCCAGGTTGGAGTAATGTCTCGCAGGGCATCAATGGTTATCCGAGTAGTTTTACAGTAAGAATCCGAGTTTAGCATATGGCAGACCCCTGACGCACGGGCCTTCAAGGCCAGGCCGTAGGGCATAGCCCTGCCCAGCCAGAACGCGCCGATCATCTCCAATTGAAAATCTGACTTCATAGCTAGACTCCCCGTACATGAAAATGGTTATCCGAGTAGTTTTACAGTAAGAATCCGAGTTTAGCATATGGCAGACCCCTGACGCACGGGCCTTCAAGGCCAGGCCGTAGGGCATAGCCCTGCCCAGCCAGAACGCGCCGATCATCTCCAATTGAAAATCTGACTTCATAGCTAGACTCCCCGTACATGAAAATGGTTATCCGAGTAGTTTTACAGTAAGAATCCGAGTTTAGCATATGGCAGACCCCTGACGCACGGGCCTTCAAGGCCAGGCCGTAGGGCATAGCCCTGCCCAGCCAGAACGCGCCGATCATCTCCAATTGAAAATCTGACTTCATAGCTAGACTCCCCGTACATGAAAATGGTTATCCGAGTAGTTTTACAGTAAGAATCCGAGTTTAGCATATGGCAGCCTTTCCTGCCAACACAGTGCACGCCTCCCTGGCCAAACCAACGGGCGTGTATTGGCGCTGCTGCAGGTAAATCTGGTGGCCATTGAATGCATGCTGCAGAGCAGCTTCTACAGCATCCTGCTGGCCATGCATCTCGCCCTGCTGCTGCCCATTTCCCCCTCCACCCGCATCTTGCTGCAGAACGGCAATGTGCCCACGGATAACTTCCCTCTGAGCACGCAGAAGGCTTATCCTGCGCGTGTAGTAAATGACCATGTCACGGAGCTCACGCTCCACAATGGTGCACTCCTCATTGCAACGGAGCCAGCGCTGCGCAAGGTCATCTGCCACACTGACCTCCCACGACATCACCTCATCACCCTCCCACGGCAGGTGCACACGGGCTGGTGCCTGAGGTATGCCTGCCCCGCCAGCCTTTCTGTCAGCCTGCCCAGCAGGTTCGACAACCGGGACAGCTGCCTCACCCTCAAGGGAAGCAATCACTGCAACGACTGCTGGCACACTGTACGTGACCCAAGGCACAACGGTGATGTACCCCAGCCAGCGCCAGCACCGATAGCAGGCTGGCCTTGGCGGCCGAGCAGCCCCTGCTCAGCTTGTTGCACTCTTTCTTGGTTAGTGCAAGTGAGCCCCGACGGTAAAGCCGGTCTTGCAGGCCGGCCAGTGTAGCTGCCAGGCCCGAAGCAGCACGTTCCAACCGTGCCAATTCATATGCCTTCATATGCCAGGACGCTTCCGAGGCCGCTTGGGCGGTGGGGACCTTACCCAATCATCAAGCGTATCTGTTTTGTTTCGCACAGGCCGGGCTACCCCCAGTGGATTGTCAGCACGGGTGCTATGAGAACGGAAGGTCCTTGGAAGGTTGATTAGTTGCTCCGCGATAGAACGAAAACGTTTGGATATCCCCCTAAATTCTCTGCCTACAAGCGCATACTGTATGTACGCGAACAACGTGTTTGTAATTATTACTATTATAATAATAGATTTCAGGTTAGGGTTGCTGGGGTACTATTATTTTGCCGTGCGACAAGCCTGAAGATACAAAAAGCGCGTGCACAGGAGAACTTCTTAAGAACAACCTATTCGTAATCCAATTGATTATTTGCTGCAATGGCGTGTCAGGTGCAACGCCATTTTTCCACTCAGTGAGTGGACATTGGTCCCACTACAGGAGTGGACGTACATTCGCAGGGTGAGCTGCCTGATAGGGGTAAACTCGCACGCTAGCACATGCATGCTTAGTTGAATGGTGAGATGCGACCCCCCCTTCATTTCGTGCTCGGCAAGCCTGCCACCGCGTACCGGATATGTTGGCGATGTTACAGAACGCTGCACCTTGGTTTCTGTGCGCATTGCGTACGTTGCTCGACCCCGCCGACCAAAACTACACGTGCCCAACTGAAGACATTCCCGGTGGTTGTGCAGCAGCTCTTGAGGCTGTTGCTGGCTGAAATCCATCCTGAGCTGTTGCAACACGGCTAACGCGGGCACGTCCGTATGCACAGCAAATAGCTGTTCCAAGCCAACAGCGGCGTCCATGTCACCGACAAGGCTCTAAACGTCTTATCTGTTCTTATGTTTAATTAAGTTTATGTATGTTATACTTTGCGCAACTTTGTAATTTGACTTTACTCTGAACAAGGTGCTGCATACAACTGCCTCTTCGCCAGCGCTTCATCTTCCGCGGCAGTTTCACGAGCCCAGAGTTGCAAGCTACGACGTTGGCTTTCGGTGCTTTTATTTACTGCAAAGCATCGACGCAATAGTCCAGCGTGCGGCTATGGCCAACATGCTCACCTGCGCAACGCGCTGGCGCACCTGGTTCTCAGCCAAGAACTTTTATATACATTTGTACAGGCGCATTTTGCGAATCGCACGCGCGCATCTGCGCGGCAAAATTCGCTCCTGACTTTTGGGACGAGATGTACGGATTCTCTATTCGCGAAGTACGACCGGACACATTTGTGCGAGAGGCTGCTTAAAGAGCAACAACATTAAATCATCTCCACTAATGGCACTCAATAATACATCATCTCCAACTCTCATCATCCCAACTCTACTCTAAGAGACAAATAGCAGGGCGTGTACATTGCAGCCAAATTGAAAGGTTTGCAAAAACGTGTTGGCTTTGTTGTAAGACAGCGGTTGGTGTTTGGTGGTGAATAACGGGCCCGATGCGCTTTCCATTTCAGGCAACCTGTAGGGGGAAACTTACGGAGCTACTTAAAAGCCGAGTTAATTTTTGGTTGACTTCGAACAACATATGTGGCCAGACAGACAGACAGACAGACGCACGCACGCAAACGCCGCGATAGTGTCCTCCCATGCACCACCAGCAACCCCCTTTCTCCCCTGTCCGTGGGTTGGTGGTTGGCAGTTGTTGGTTGATGAGAATCATCGCCAGCTGCCCGTAGGAAAGGACGCCTGAGCGGCGGTTAAGGGGGTTTGGGGGAAGGATATCATCGTGTAGGTGTGTGTATGTGTGTGTGGAAGGTGGAGACTTAGGGGACGTTCCGAGCCCTCGTTAAAGGGGGTGGGGCCTCTCCTTCTTCCTAACGAGGGCAGGAAAGGCAGGGAGGAGGGAAGTGGGACGAGCAATAGCATTTCCTCGCCTGTGGTGAAGAAGTACGGGAAGGGTCGTACATGGGATGGTGGCAAATGACCCCAACAGCCTTAAGATCAGGGAAGAGCTCTTGTGCCTCACCCCCACTAACCACCCCCCAAACCCCCACACACACACGAAATACACGCAACCGCGCCCTACCCCCGCGATATTTAAACCAGATCACCTGCAGCTGTTGTTGCGCCTCAGTCAAATCCATTCCGAAAAAGTTTGACTTCTCGGTCACCAGATACGCCTGGAACTCGTCCACGTGTGCAACGGTGTCGTACTTAAGGCGGTTTAGAAACGCCGTAATGGCGTCCCGCTGTGCACTGGCCAGCGACCTGCTCCATACCTGTTGATGCAAACAAAACAAAACAAAACAAAAAAAACAAAACAAAAACAAAACAAAACAAAACAAGACCGGTCTGGTGCTGCAGGGAGGGTCACAACCCGCACTGCACTCACTGAACAACCACTCGGCTCAGTCTCTACATACTGAGCCTTACTTACATACATGCATACACATACATACATACATATATACATACAATGTAGCGCCATCCCAGGATGGAAGTGCTGCGGAGTGGCTGCGTAGAGTGTTGGCAGTCTGAGTCGGGGTCGGGAGCACACAAGACTAACCGACTTGCGCTGTGTGCTCCCGACCCTTGCGCTGTGTTTCGGCTTCGGCCCCCGGCTCTCGCGGCCCACAGTGTAACCTAAGTCGTACCTACCTACCTACCTACCTACACATATTGACGTACTTCCTGGTTTACCTGCATCACCGTATCCCTGTACGACGGATCCAG
Source organism: Volvox carteri f. nagariensis (assembly GCF_000143455.1). Lineage (NCBI taxonomy): Eukaryota > Viridiplantae > Chlorophyta > Chlorophyceae > Chlamydomonadales > Volvocaceae > Volvox > Volvox carteri. Next base: position 221,400 of record NW_003307624.1, read on the forward strand.
GTAATACCTGGCATGGCACATCTCATGCCTAATGGAGTGCGCATCGCCCTCCAGAGTGGCGATCACGTACTTGACCTGTGTGTGGGGGGTGGGTGGGTGGGGGGGGTTGGGGGGGGTTGGGGGACAACGCGGGTGGTTGCTTATGTGTGTGTGTATGTGTGTGTGGACGTTACAAGTATCTGACCGCATGACACTGACTGGCCACAGGGACTGCTGCCCAACCCCCACGTGTGTGTTGTGCGTGTTTTGTGTATAGGTGCATGAGAGGGAGAGAGAGTGTGTCTGTGTGTGTTACATATCGATCCGGGCCTGACACTGGCCACGAACACCTAACCGTATACCCCAACGGGAATGCGAGACCGCCGAAGCGCCGGGAGGAGAGGGGCGTGAGGGGCCGCCCCCACAGTCCCCCCCTAGTACTGCGGAGGGCGCGCGCCCCACCCGGTGTCTCTACCTCATGTGATTTCGATGATGACGATGGTGAGATATTCGCTCACATCCCCGACCCATCATTAACAGTAACAACGCTAACAAAATAACGGCAGCAACATTAACAGCAATCTAGGTAAGAGGTCCTACCTGCGCAGGAAGGTGGTTGTGAGCGGTTGGTTGTTTGGTTTGGAGAGGCGGCGAGAGCGAGGGCGACAGTACGAGGGTAGAGAAGGGACCCCTCGCTTTACCCCACCCCCTCAAAAAGGCACCACCGAACAGCGTCACCGGGCCCAGGACTGAGACCGTACAATAAACAACAACCGGGTCGGGTGCCCAGTGTACAACTTGGCTTTGCCGTACAGGACTGCCGTACCTGTTTCGGCAATCCGCAGGCCTTCCGAAAGGCCACGTGGTCCCGTGCAGTGTCGATAAGGGCAAAATTGTGGCCGAGTCTGTTGGCTATGACCCCCTCCATGGCATTGCTGATGGGGTCGAGGAGCGAGTTCATGGAATCGCGACTACGGAACCGCATCAGCGCCACACACCCCTCGCGAATTTCGAGGCTGTAGGAGCCACCGGCGACGGCAGCGGCGGCATTGCCGCTGCCAGACGCCATAGCGGCGGCTGCACCGCCGCTGCCCTTTTTGTTAGTCCCATGGCCGCCGCTTGGCGTATGGGCCTTGGAGGTTGCACCGGCAGACCCCCCGCTTCCCTTGCTGTTCTTGCCCATATGGTAACTGGGTCTATGGCGCCGGGTGATGCTAAGGGACTTGTTGATGACTAGCAGGTGGGCATTCACAAACCCGGATTGCCATGCGTCCTGATGCGTTTATTCAACCTGTTAATTTAAAGAATAGTATGTTATAACGTGTAATGGCGAATTGCTTGCATACGCTTCCCCACAGAAAAGACTCAACATGGCAGCCGGCTTCAACGCTTTTGGGCACCTAGAAACTGGATTGAACGTACAACAGTATACTTATATTTCATGCTGGATATACTGCAGCTCAACAAATGTCGAGGATGCGCCTCCGAAGCTGCCGTAGATAACCAACTGCCTTAACGACGACGGATGCCTTGGTAATGCATGCCACGTAGGCCTGGTGCCCTGGTTGCTGACCAAGTCCGTCAGAGCCAAGAGGTATTGCACAGGGCAGCGACAACTGGTTACATGATCTATATTAAACCACGTGAAACGTGTAACTCTCCTCCGCCTACCGCCTCGCCTACAATCCCACGATAAATCCATGCGTCCAGAAAGCCATTCTGGTACATGCCTCGAAGCCGTGTGTTCGTCTCAATCCTCCCCTAATCCAGCATCGCTGTTGTGCCAGACTTACGATACAGTCAGGCTTTCGTCCGGTAACTGTCTGAAACCATAACATCTCGCACCGTTGCCACAACCCATTACCACCCCTGCTGAGCAAGCGTCCCTCATGGAACATGTTTCACACTTGTGCCTCAAAAAAGCCTGGTCCGTTGCCAGGCAACGGGAGTGAGATACTGTCCGCCAAGGCGTACCACCGCGCAAGGAAACGCTTAGCAATCCAAATGGAAAAAGGGCTAACCGCTGGTCATTTCCCCTTCGCAGATTCAGAACCCGGGTTCAAGGGAGGAAGCCATTGCCACGGATGGTAGTTATAGAAGAACCAGTCCGGTAGGACCAGGATTAGGGCCAAGATTAATCCAGCTCCATTGATCTGAACCATAAGTTGAAAGTTACTGAGCGCATAGCCCACAACAAAGCTAATCGTTGCAAAAATTAGCAAGATCCCCAGAAGCATTTGTTCTGCAAGTCTTTGACCTTCGAAGTCCATTTTGTTGTGAATGCACAAAGGCGTAAGATGGTTGACAGTATGGAGCTATTTGTCGTTCTCTGCTGTGTAAAGGAGTAGACGTGTCCACGATGTTGAGCCGCTTTTGCGTAAACAAACAGCCAGTGAATGGTGAATTGAATAAAAAACCGAATTACATTAAAAACGAAAACCTATATTGTTGGTGCTGCTAAGTGAACGAAGGTCTTGCATTGTGCCGTACTAACCGCCTGATGGGCCGTGCGTGAAAAGAGCGTTAACCTGTCCCTAAGTCCCAGCTCCCAAAGTCTCCATGCTCCCAAACTCCAAGTCCTGATCGCGCCTAGTCCTCGTAAAAGCCCCTTGTATGGTCCCACCAAAAGCAGGTATACGAGTAGGAGTACGAGTAGCAGGTCCTTCGTGAGAGAGGAAAAAAGACCCGAGTAAAAGGGCAGGCACCAGGAAAGCTGCTTTATTGCCAACTGTGCTTGCTGTTGCTGTGCTGGAGGATGTGCGTGTAAATACATACGCCTCAGAGTTTGATGCACCTGTTTGAAATCTAATACGGAGGTCTGTGTGGAGTGTCTGTAAAGGTTAACGTGTAGGGTTGTCCTTGAGCCTCAACATCCAAATTTGCAAGCAGGGCTACGCAGCCGCCTTCCCAGTGCCCCCTCTTCACGGGGACTGACAGACAGACAGACAGACTGGGGCTATGTTAGGGGCTATGTACTTCTCCTTAACTTCGTTCATGGCTGTGCGATGCTGAAAGCAATGTACGAAAGTAACGACGGACATCCCATGTAGATGAAATCGGTCCTTTGTGGCCATAAACGAAGCCCGTCTTTCTTGCCCCTTTCCATTTTGCTCAGTTGGGCGCTAAATCGTTTTCCTTCTTTAACCCCCCTTCCTGGGTCCAGGACGAGGACAACTACACATGTTTTCCCCAACAACAGGGGGCCCCGACAGCCAACCTTACCATTCCCCCCCCCACACTCTAAATCCTTCCCTCCTTCCTCCTCTCCTTCCTCCCTCCTTCCACCCTTGCATGGCTGTGCGGTCAACCCTAGCCTCCCGTCCTCCTGGAGTCCCTAAAACCCTAAATCCCCCTCCCCCCCCCTCTCTACGACCACCAACGCCGTATTACACCTTGCATGTGAGTTAGCCAGTCCGCCAGTCCACCAGGCGGCCCTGCTGCTGCTGCGGCGGCATGTTGACACGATAAACCCCAAACCCTAAAAAACCTCCCCTCTAGCACCTCCTGCTTCATCCTCGCGGCCCCAGTTCACCAAAACACACACACACACACACATCACACCACACCACACCACACCACACCACACCACCGCAATTTCCTGCACCAGCTGTTTTCCTGCTTTGCCAGTGTCTACTTTCCTCACCGTACACCGTCCTTCCCGAACACCTCCCGAGACAAAAAGTAATCATTCCGGGAATAATACTCGGTCAGGAGGCGGTACACGTACGACGGTGTACGACCGCCCATATCCGTGATGAAGAGTGAGATGAGGTGCGGCGGCACGTAGTCGAACAGGGGTGTCGGCACGTGTACATTGCCGGGGAGGGGGTTCCACCGAGGGGGTGCACCGACCCCCCCAGCAGTCGCCGCTGCCAATCCCGCCACCATGGCGGGCGGGGATGCGACGGCGGCGGCGGCGGCACCGCCACCTGCCGCCGCCAGGGCGGGGTTGGCGGCCGGCACGGAGGAACACGAGTCCCGGGCGGCAATGCTGCCGCCGCCGCCGGATCCTGCTGCTGCTGCTGCTGCTTCCGCTGCCGCGGCGGCTGTCATGGCGTTGTGGAGCTGTTGTTGCTGCAGAAAGGCCTCCCCCACAACATCAAAGTCGATGACGTCACCCGGACCCTTGAACTCTGTGTGTGTATGTATGTACGTATGTATGCCAGTGACAACCGCAGCATTAGTAGCAGCAGTAGCAGTGGGACACAAGTGACATACCTGATTTCATACACACACATGAAAGGTGCGTGTGTGTGTGTCTGTGTGTTTTATGTCTGCGTGTATACACAGCCACAGCAGGTGTGCCAAAGCGCTTCCCCCCTCCCCCTGAGACCTTACTTAGGGTTTATGCCCTCCAGGAAACCCCTCGCACCACCCCACCCTCCCCTCTCCCCTCGGTTCCCCCTCCCATCCTCCTGTTCCACGTACCGTTATACAGCAAATCCGGGTCGGTTGGAAATAACGGTGACAGTTTGTGCAGCCCCACGAGCACCACGAAGGGGATGGAATGGCGCCGGGCCGACAGCGCCACCAGGTGCATCCCCACCGGGGCCACCACACCGCCGTTCGCCAACACCGCGTGGGCCCCCACCAGCACCTGATAACGACAAACAAGGGGGCATTGCATTGCACATCACGATGGACATGTCATCAACACGATGCCGCACCCCTCTCTCTCTCTCTCTGTATATATACATATATAGATACATACATAGCAATAGGGTCGTAAACTAAAATTGACTGTCTTTAAATATTTATAAATAAATCGTCAATTCTTTTTATGGTACCTGCGCCGTGACTTTACCAAGTAAACCAATTCCCTCCCGCCACCATCTTCGGGATTACATATCTACCCCAAAACGCTGTCTCGTTGGCCACAATACACGCCCAACCCCTGGGTTCACACCAATGCATTAGAACAACAGAAAACAAGAACCCAATGCGAAATGCCCTCGGGCTCATCGCATCGAACCGAATCTCATTTGGATATCGTCATCATCATCGTCATCGTCATTATCATCGTAATGACGACATGGTGGTTAGTTGTGCTGCACTGTATACTGTTGCTACCACATACCTTGTTAGCTCGCGCCATCATGGCGTACACGGCCGAATCAGCGATGAGTGTTGTTTGGATGCCCGCATCCGCCAGCCTCCGGGCCATGAGGTGGCCGTCGAAGCGGGGAGCGCCCTCCGCCACGACGACCTACACCAACACCACAAGGGGGCGGGCATGATGGGGTCTTTTAGGGTTGAGGAGGTGAGGGGTGGGGGGTGAGGAGGTGGGGAGGTGGGGAGATGAGGGGGGTGGATGTCGCTCGGAAGGAATGTAAGCGAGCCAGCGGCATGGGTTTGGTGGGGTCGAGGGGGCAAGGGGGGGAAGGGGGGGAAGACGAAAACCACGCGAGCGAGTGGAGCTGCTGCCAAGGAGGGAAGGAGTGCTGCAGTGCGGCAGATGTACAGGCAGGAGGCAGAACTGACAGGCAGGGGGGGGGGGAATCGTGTGGTGTGTAAAAGCAAGCCGAAAGGAAGCAACTGCCGACGTGTGTTGGTCGAAGAGGGGGCGGCAAAAACGGGGGGGGGCCCCCCAAAAGGGGGAGGAGAACCCAAACCCTGTGGGTGGTGACTTGGCTGCTGCGAATAGGAAAGGCATCATTCCTAAATAGGCCGCGACCACCACCACCAACACCACCACCTCCCTAAATAGGACTCGTTGCCTGTTTATTATAAAGTCATTAACAAGTCGCGAGTTTGTTCGGTTTGTAGTATTTTCCCCCTTTCCTTCCCTTCCCCTTCCCACCCGTCCTCTTTATCCCTCCTCGTCAGCTACTACCATCACCCTACAGCCCTAGGACACCTTCACACGGAAACCCCAAACCCCCTTCTCCCCCCTTTCCTGTGTCCCCCTCGCCACACGCACACACACACACACACACACACACACACACACATACAGCCCTCCCCCCTCCACTGCTACCTGGAACTCGCGCTTCTTGGCGGCTTCTTTCAGGAAGAGGTAGGTCGTGTCCGACATACCCATGGTCAGGATTACCTGCGTGTGTATATACGTATGTATGTATGTGCGTGTATTTCCACGGGCCGGGAAAGGAGGTGAAGGAAAGTGTACAACACAAAAACACAGACATTGACACGATCCAGGACACGGGCGTGACACGAACGCGAGTGGGGGCCGGGCGGGGGGGGGGGAGAGAAAGACGCAATGGCGGCCCCCCTTCTTCTTCCCCCTTTGCCCTTTCCTACCCCGCGATAGCAGACGGCCAAGATCCAGACCAACAGCATACCTCGTTAGCGTGTATGTGCTCCACGCCCTGCGCCGTAATGCTGCCCTATGGCGTACGACAATGGTACGACAATGAAAATAGGAGGGGGGCGGGGGTCGTTCAGTCGCCATACGTACGACTGCTGCAAGCATTGACACATACATACATACGTACAACCATATGTATGATTGCCACCTTCTCCAACGTCCTTCCCAAGCTGAAATCCCACTTTCCTCACCCTGCCCCACTTTTTCTTCCCCCCCAACCTCCCCCGTACTTCCGTACCTGTATATGGTCAAGCTCGTCAATCAATTCGTTGATGGACTCAATCACCTCGTGCTTGCCCTGAGGTACGTAACACATCAGTTAGACCGACCGTTGGTTAAGGGCCGGCTTCAGGTAGTTGAAGACACTCATTAGGCAGTTGGCAAGCGGTTACAATTTCTTAAAAGACAACTGTTGGTTTCAATGCGGTTAGTGGAGAGGGCTGTGTTTGTGTGTGTGTTTGTGTGTGTGTTTGTGTGTGTGTGTGTGCGTGCGTCCACGCTTGTGGGGAGTGGAAAAGGAAACATATGCGAATTTGAGGAAAAAAAAACCCGGGCGATACTACTTGCCAATTTAAATGTACATCATCGTAATAACATATTACATTACATTACATTATTACGTATTCCTTATTCCGCAAAGTAAAACTGTCGCGGCGCTCATAGACGGCGTCGTTCTCACGAACATAAACTGCTGCCACTGCTCCTGCCAAGTACACAGCTGCCACTGCCCAGTACACAGCTGCTGCTGTTCCTGTTCCTGCTGCTGCTGTTGCTGCTGGTCCAGGGCCTCCCCCTTCTCTGGGTGCGACTCTCTTGTTACCACTGGTTGAGCACCCGCCCCGGGGCCCACCCCAACAAGCTCCCTTGCAACCTTACGTGCTTCCCATTTCTCTAAATGCGCCATCTATATCTCTGCCATCTGTGCCTACCATACGTGAGTGCGTACGTACGTATATGTGTGTGAGTGTGTGTGTTTCTCCCACCGTACCCCCCTCCCCCACCTTCCAGTTGAGGGGGGTCTTTTTATTTTGCCGAGCGGCACTCCGAGACACCCCCGCGCCGCCTAGGGACTCCGCCTCCACGTCCACGGCTCTCTCCGCGGCGGCGGCGTCCAGCCGGTCAGCTGGGGACTCTTGGATGGGCGCCAGTGAGGAGCTGAAGGTCGCGGGATCGATTCCCACGTCCAGCAGATTGGAAAGCGAGGGGCCCCGCGCCATTTGGACGCGTCCCTTGAACGCCTGGGAGAGCCCCCCGGACTGAGGATCGGTCGCGGGACATTACCGACAGATCCAGGGAAGGGAAGGGAAGGGAAGGGAAGGAGAGGTGCAAAAAGAAAACACAGACAAGGTATGTGTGTGAACAGCCAGAGAGTTTAGTGGTGGGAGGAAAAGTAGGGGGTTATATGGGGGTAGGCAGGTGAGAGCAGTCCGAAAGGCATGGTGCAGGGTGCAGTGGGGAGTGTGAAGCAACGTTGCTGCTGCTGCTGCTGCTGCCAGATTCTGTGGAGGAGCGACAGCGGAGCTCGTGGGCCCGGAGAAGGGCACCTAAACGCTTTTAAACCTTTTTAAAGCAGGAAGCATTTCCCGCGTATCAATTTTGAAAGGAAGGAGCGAGAAAGGAATGGACGGGGGGGGGGTTGAAAGGAAGGCGAGGAACTGGGGAAAGCAAAACACGGTGCCATGACTCTTTGCATACCGGGTTGCGCATCGCTTCCTGCGTTGAGGGCTGTGTCAACGTGGGTTTGACGTCATCGAACTCCTCCTGCTTGGCTTCCTCGCGGATGATGTGCAAAACTCTGCGGACCATGTTGCCGATTGCCAGCTCTGCGGTCCACGTGGTGAGGAACTCCTAACAATACGCAAATTAACGATGAAATGTTTTGGGAGGTTCGACAGGGGAGGTGACTCACCAACGGGACGTGCAGTCTGCATTTTATACCCCACAGAACGCATTTCGTCGATGAGCGCCGCAGCCGTGCTGTGCTTCTTGTTGGTCACGATCAAGCGCAGGACGTCAAGGGTCTTCTTCGCGCAAGGCAGAGACCCCTCGATTTGCCTGAGCACCAACATCAACCGCCCCGAAAATTACTTGCGGCGCCCTGCCCGCGCAGCCTGCAAACCAAGAGCCACCCGCACCTCCGTCTGAAGACAGTACAACATTCCTCTACAATATCATCTATCTCCTTCTTTTCGGACATATTGGCAAGGGACAGGTGCAGGCACTAGTTGAATGAACAAGATAATACACGGTATAAAATACAAAGCTTCCTCTACCCTAAAGGCTGTTTCTTCGCAATGAACAATGAACTTCAGATTTATGTCGGCTTTGCCAGATTTCTGCAGAAACTCATGAACAATGCTTTCGTTAGACCCGTTACGACCAATTATGATAACTGAAGCACCAATGAACTATTCTAATGCATATCCAATATATCCACGAACACTTACAAGTCAGCGATGGGCTATTTGTGCATTTGTCTTGCCGTTGGCATAGATAGTTAGCAAGCTGGCAAGTCCGTTTACTCTTATCATAACTATGACCGATATATAAAGGTACTCACTCTAGATTCCCCTTTGACACCTGGACTTCAACTTTTCTGTCAGCTGGAAAAAGGCTGGACTGGGCGATCGGGACGGCGGCCAGCCCTGCAACCCGGCGACTGATCCAATTCCTCCTATCTGGTTCTACATACAGCCAAAAGGCAACATTCTAACGTCAGGATCGAAAAGATGGCGGACGTGTTTGCGCTGCCGGAGGTACGGAGGTCGCCCATACAAAAACCTTGCAAGCTCACACACAGACACGTACATCCTGCCCGTTCCCCCATGACTGCCGCTCACCCACACATCACACGCGTCCTCTCACATGCCCCACGCCAACATCACCACCGTCCAGCGCGCAAGATTCACGCCAAGCCTAGCGCCGTGTCCCCTGGGCTCCCAAACCCAAACCCTCCCTTCCTCCCCCCCTCCTCCTCCCACATATTATTACCCGGCAGATATCCGTATCATCATATGCAGTTATGTAGCACAGAACCCCCCCGCGCTTCTTCCCAATCCTCCCAGTTTCCTCGCCCTTTTGTACTGTCCTCCACAATCACCCCGGCAGTTCCCTAGCCCCTCCTCCCCACCCCATCCCGGCCGGCCGTCCTACTCCGATCCGCCTGCTTCCGGCTCCTCCTTGCGCGATATGAGGCCCAGGAGGAGGCGCCCCTCCACCCCCTTCCCCCATTCTTGGATCTCTCCTTGCCTCCTCTCCCCAAACCCCCCGGGGGACATCACTCCGTCTCAACCCACCTCACCTCACCTCACACACACCTCACACACACCACACATACACACCTCACCCCACCCGCCCATCCCCAGAGCGGTACCCGGGAGCGGGAGGCGCATGCCGCGAAGCTGCGTGAGTTCGAGCTGCGTCGTAAGATACGGCAGGTGGTGGTGCCTACGGATGATGGCAAAGTACGGCAGCTGTTACGGCAGCTGGGGGAGCCCGTCACGCTGTTCGGGGAGAGGGAGGTGAGCTCCAGGGGGGAACCGGCAGGCAGGAACCACTAGAGGGGTGTGCGTGTGCGTTTTGTGTTGTGTTTTGTACGTATGTGTGTGTTTTACATCTTGAGTTGCGTAAATCTCCAAATATGATTTTGGGGCGTGATTGGGGGGTGATTGGGGGGTAATTGGGGGGTAANTGGGGGTAA
>NW_003307624.1:231456-264858 GCF_000143455.1 Volvox carteri f. nagariensis
GGAGGGGGGGAGAGGGGAGGGGGGGAGAGGGGAGGGGGGGAGAGGGGAGGGGGGGAGAGGGGAGGGGAGGGGAGGGGAGGAGAGGGGAGGGGAGGGTTCCTCTCTCTTTCTCTGTTCCCCCCTCCTCTCCCGATTCCGCGGCTCTCTCAACCCTTCTTCACGACACACCACCACCACCTCTTAAAACCTTGCAGATGGAGCGACGTGAGCGGCTGAAGCGCATTATCGCGCAGCGGGACGGTGAGCTGGATCTTGACCTACCCACCACCGAACAAACCCTGGTGGAGGAGGTGGCGGTGCAAAAGGTGGGGGGAGGGCGACAGGGTGCTGGTGGGGGTGGTGATGGTGAGAATGGGGGTGGCGGTGCTTGTAGATGGGGGGAATGTACAGATGAATCGGGCCTACGTCTAGACAGGCGATGTCACAATGATGTCACATTCCATTCCTAGCAAGGCAAAATTTTTATTTTCTGTACGGCTCATACGATACGCAAATCGTGAATAAGGTAAATGAAGCAAGCAATTCCATGGTTGTGCAGGAGTTGTTCTACACGGAGGGCCCTGACGAGCTCCGTACGGCCCGCCTGGCACTGACCCGCTACTCGCTGCTCCGAGCTAAGGCCCGGCTTCTGGGGGCGAAGAGGAGGAGGGAGGACCCGGGGGCGTTGCAGGTGGGGGAGGGAGAGGGGAGGGGAGGGGAGGGGAGGGGGGAAGAGGGTAGGGGTGGGAGAGGGGAAGGGAGGGGAGGGGAGGGGAGGGGAGGGGAGGGGAGGGGAGGGGAGGGGAGGGGAGGGGAGGGAGAGGGGGGAAAAGAGGAGGGAGAAACCTCTTTTCGCTCCCCCTTCATCTATATATCTCTATGCCCCCGCAGGCTTCCGCATCCGCGCAGTCGGCCGCTGCGGATGCCGTACGTACTATCGTACAACAGAGCTCTGAGTTGGGTGACACAAGGCCCATCAGTCACTGTCAGTTCTCTCCGGATGGAGCTTGTCTGGCGGCTTGTGGTGAGGGAGGAAGAGAAAATTGGCTCGTGTGTATTTATGTGTTTTGGGGAAAAGGGGAAAGTTTGGAAAAGCATAAAAAGGGAGGAAAAGCCGGGCTGGAAAAAAGGCGGAAAACCACTCGCCGGCCCGCCCGCACGCGCCGGCAGATTTGTTGTGCTCCCTTCACAGTATGTCTGAGTGATTCCTGATTTCTGATCACAAAAGCCCAACTCCCAACTCCTAACCAACCCAACCCCCGACACCTTCCCACACCTCCTCCCCCACCACCACCCCCAGGCTGGGGAGGCGCCCTGACGCTGTGGTCCGTACCCGCGTGTGTACGGCAGTGGACCGCCCCCACCCCCTCAGAGGCACCTCGCCTGACTGGGGTGGCTTGGCACCCCGCGGCGGCGCCAGGTCAACTGACCCATGGGTCGTCACCAGGGGCAGCGGCGGCGGAACCAAGCAGTACGACAGTCGTCAGCCTTGCGTCCGCGGCCTCGGATGGCGTGGCAAGGCTGTACAATGTGAACGGTAGGGTTGGTTGAGGCGGAAGTGTTGGGTGTGGTTGAAGTGGTTGTTGTTGGGGGGAGGGGGGAGGAAAGAAGTGTGGGTGGCTGCGGGTGTCGAAAGGTTAACTTTTGACGGGGGGGGGCTGTTTCCCCCACAACCCCATTTAAGCAAAATACACATAAAAACTCCTCTTCCTCGACATGCACATTTTTGGAATATATACTTCGAATTAATGCTTTATGTTCGCATGCCGGTTCACCCTCCTTACCCCCTTTTTTGACTCCTAAAACCCCGTTATCATCATCATCATCACTATCATCATCATCATCACCATCATGACAGGTCAGCTCATTCGTACATTGGAGGGTCACACGGAGCGGTTGGGCCGACTGGCCTTCCACCCGCTGGGGCAACACCTGGTGCGTACGACACATGGGACTTGGCTTGCATCAAGTATATTTTTGTGCATTTTGGGGGGTGTTGACGAAGGCGTGTGTATGTGTGTGTGGTGAGGGGAAGAGGTGAAGTGGTGAGATAGCGGCCTCGAGGATTGAGGAGTCGGACGTGGGGAAATGGGGGAGAAGAAGAAGAAGTGGTAAACACGCATATGGCTACTGAAGGAGGGGGAAAGAAAAACAAATGAAGCAAATATTTCGGTCATTTATCTCGTGAAGAAATTTTAAATCTGTCCGCGCCCCGCCCTTTTCTTTATCTCTTTTCCCCCGCCTTTCTCCCCCCCCTCCCCTCTCGTGGTTCGTCTTTTCCCCCTCCCCTCCCCTCCCATCCCCCTCCCATCCCCCTCCCATCCCCTGACGGGCCCCCCCTCAGGCCACCGCCAGTTTCGACACCACTTGGCGCTTATGGGACGTGGAGACGGGATTGAATCTGTTAGAGCAGGAGGGGCACTCGCGTGCCGTGTATGGGGTGGCCTTCCACCCGGACGGATCGCTCGTGGGGAGTGCGGGGCTGGACGCGTACGGTGAGTGTGTGTGTGTACGGCACAGTGTGCTTGATCGTACAGGACGTGAAAACCAGGTGGTCGCCTTGGAACGGCAAACGGTGGAAGGACGAGTCTGGGCAACTGCTGACTGAAACCTCCTTTCTTTCTCTAAAAACAACCCCTACCCCGCCCCCGAACGTGTGTGTTTTCTTGCCGTACTCCCGTACAGGTCGTATTTGGGACTGTCGTACAGGCCGTAGCGTGTTGCTTCTGGAGGGCCATGTTAAGCAGCTGTTGTCCATCGACTTCTCCCCCAACGGCCACCACGTTGCTACGGGCAGTGAGGACCACACGGCCAAGGTCTGTATGCATGTGGTGTGTGCGTGTGTGTGTGCGTGTGTGTGTGCGTGTGTGTGTGTGTGCGTTGTAGGGCGGAAGGGAAGGGGAAGATGGGAAAAGGGGTGTGTGGGGTGAAGGGTGGGGTGTGATGCCCTGCTTGCTTGCTGACCTGTCCCTTATTGCTATGTACATACATACGTACATACATACATACACATATACATACGTACATACATATACATAGATACATATACATGAATGCAGGTGTGGGACCTCCGCAAGCGCGGTTGTCTGTATACCCTCCCCGCCCACACCTCCCTCCTCTCCACTGTACGGTGGGAGAGAACCGCGGGTCACTACCTGCTCACGGCGGGGTACGACTGCGTGGCCAAGGTAGGTGGGGAGCAGGGGGAAGGGAGGGGGCTTCGCACGACGTGTATACATTGTGTATATGCATTTGTGAAGTGATGGGGCGTGTCGTACACTAGGCGTGTACTACAACGGAATCGTACTGACTTGGTGTACGGAAAGTCGTGCTGAACCTTCTCGCGCCGTTCAACCAACCTGCACACGTTTTCCCCGGACCCGCCTTTACCTCCCGTCAGTGCTCAACTCGTCTCACCTCCACACACACATACACACACGCCCGCCCCAGTGCACTGAGATCATCACACCGCCGCATCACCTCCCCGACACCCCCCTCGTCTCCGTCTCCTTCTCCCCACACAGCTATGGAACGGTCGGGACTTCACCCTACTGAAAGCACTGGCGGGTCACGAGGGCAAGGTCATGGGAGCTGACGTGTCACCCACGGGTGACCACCTCGTTGCAACGGTATCGTACGACCGTACGATCAAGATGTGGGCACCGGAGAAGCTGCCGCCGGTGCTGCCACCGCCGTGAAGGCATACAGACGGACAGACGCACATAAGCTTGCTTTCGTCATTCCTCTGGGGTTACTGGTGTTTGCATCAGCAATATGCGCAGATAGCAGTTGAGAGAGCCAGGCTTGGCGGTTGATCTGCTGCCACCTTTTACTGGCGCCGCGCCTTATCGGGTTTCACCGGAATCTTGTAAATTGAAACAAACGACAAATGACAATGAGAACATTGAATGTGTTGTCAATGTGGAATAGACTTGAGTCACTGGTTTGGATTTCAGGGGGGTTATAAGGGTGTGATCGCATTGAAGGTTAAGAACGGCAATTGGAGACACAGATGGACAGACAGACACATGAAATGCAGATCTTTTGATTCTGGACATGTACATGTTTGTTTCACTTCATTTGGACTTGGATAGCTTATGGTTGCATGGGTTTTAATGGATGCCTGTACGGCTGGTGCATGGGAGCCATGCACCAAACACTGATGCCTGATTGATAAATGACTGCGCTTCGATTTTAAGTGTACGTCTCCCAGGTGCATCAGGCTTACAGGCATCCAGTCAAACACAGAGAAGCCTAGGCTATCCAACTCCAAAACGGATTAAGCAAAACTGCACGTGTCCAAAAAGAAAGGTATACATGTTGATGTGGCATTCATTTCGGGCGTTTGGGTTCTGACCTGGTTACCTTAACCTGGGGGTTTAGGTGGGTGGCTTTCCCTTCACGCCCAGCTCCATCACCTCTGAACGCAGCACAGGAGGTAACCCCATTAACCGTACACGTATATACTAACATGTCGTCTCTTTTGATGACATGGCAGCGGTCGTACATGACTTCGGCCGCACATGCGCCGTGAGCGCCCCGTATCCGTCGATACAGGCGCCATGCGCGGCCTGTAGCCGTAGACAGTGCGAGCGTGGACATACAGAGATGGAAAGCAAAGGCGAAGGAAGGTTGACACCCGACAGCGCAAAGTGGCTGGAGCAATAATCTGCTGGTACACAAGTGGAAGACATTGATCATTAAAACCACATACTGAAGATAGTTGTTTTGAAGCATATTTTGAAGCATGCTGTTGTGAAGCATGTTGTGTAACATGTGAAAAATTCTATGCAAAACACCCGTGTGACATATCCCGCTGTCAACATGTTCATCCAATCGGCAAGGGGAAAGCACAGAAAACATGGAATTAGCCAGGCGGAACCACGTAACTCGATCAATGTGGGACTTGAACCCACTGAAGCCCCCATGGGACAGACCGGGGCCCCCATGTCGTACGAGGGATATGCACCCAGACACAGTCACCGACACAGGCATCACTGCATCACGACATTTCCCGCCGCATCCATCATCACGGGCTTTCCTTTCACGGCCCGCTGCACGAGCTTTACATTCATGCCTCAGTCTTTCAATTTCAGCGAAACCCATTTTGTTGTGATGATCTCCTCGAAGCTGAGTCCAAGAATAGTCTAATTCCGGCTCGTCCGTCTCATCCTCAGCAACCACAGAGCCTATCTATCGCAGCGTTGGAGATCAGATTACTCGTTGGAGATCAGATTACTCAAGATTTTTAGACGAGTAATTTGTCTATAGGAAAGGAAGAAGTCCAGTCCAGTCAGGGGCAATCACGACGATGGGATTGCCTTAGACCAGCTGAGCAAGCTGGGGGACTCGGGGCCCGGCCGGGATAAGACACATACAGGAAACGGCACTACTGGTAATGCGCGACCGTTGCCCCCGGGAAATCCCGGGATCGAGACCCGTCAGGGTCGAAAATCCTTCCGATGGTGGAAGGTATTGCGCCCCTAGTTGATGGACGGTGGTGACCTGGGATTAAGTTAACCTGCGAGCCGACCAGGAATGGAGTTGGGCCGCTGTCGACCCGGCAGACGGAACCTGAGCGATCCACTGAGAAGTTGACTAGGGTGACTGGATGAGGGTGCCCCGAAATACCGGGGAAGGCAGGATTTCGCAGGGTAGCTGCCACGGGCGAAGATATACCCCCTGATCCACACATCATAAGAGGAAATTTGGGGCGTAAAGAATGGCTTAGGTGCCGACTGACGCTTCTCGAGACTGACGCACCCAAGCTGTGGCCATCACCATCATCATCATCATCATCATCATCATCATCACCATTATCATCATCATCATCATGAGTTACAGAGCTGGGCCATTGTGCGCCATCGCGCCGCATTCCGTGTATTGCTCTCTACCGATCCCCTCCCACACGCTCAGTTGTTCATACATGTACACACGTGCACACCACCTTGGTCACCTTGGCGCCAGGTGCACGTACAGCAGCTCATAGCCCGCCAGCAGCTCCACCACCGCGACGTCACGGCCCTGGAGACGCGGTAACGACAAGTTGTACTCCGTGTACTGTGCTCCAGCTCCAGAGAGGGGCAGGACTGCCAGCCGCATGGCACCAGGAACCGACTTCCAGCGGCGGACAGCCGCATGCAGCGCCTCAAGGTTTGCCGAGCTGAAGCACCCACCAGGCGCCCACAGCCGCGATCCATGTCCCGTACGTACCAAGTTATTACACCAGCACCACAGGCAGACCGGCGGTGACGGCGGTCATCAGCTCGTGCTCGCAGTCTGCATAGAAGGCGGCGTACGCGAGGTAGCCGCTGCGGCTGACAGCGGCCTTGTCCCACTCGAACAGCATGCCCACGTGCTTCAGTCTCGGAGTATTGCCCAAATGCTTCCCCTGGACTGGCAGCTGCATCACCAACGTCGCGAACTTGCCCGGCTCCAACTCTTGTGTCGCGGTGAGAAACTAAGTGGCCACAGGGGGATACAGCAGCAGCTTGTACAGTCGGGCCTCCGCGCCAGCAATTGCAACGATACCCAGCGTGCTGTCGACGCCTGGAAGCGGGATCAGAACAATGGTGGTCAGGATGATTGCAGATTGTGTGTGTCCCCAAGGAAACGGCCTGTGCCCCTATGTATGCGAACATGAACCATGAGGCTATGGTGCTGATTTCTAGGAGTCGAATCGATATGGGAGAGTGGAATTTTTTTTTCGGGTGCTGTCTTCTGGTCCAATCGTGCGCGAAACAGGAAGAACCAGATCCCATCAAGATGTTCAGTGCATTAAATATATGCTTATCTTCGCTACACACCGTGCAAGAAGGATCAAGTTTCCCCCCATAGGTGAGTTGGCAAGGAACAGTACGCAGCATGCAGAGCACGTTTGCGCCAAGGAGTGCGGTTTCGCACCTGCGGTGATTTCCTGCAAGGTCACCTCCCATGCAGAGTTAATTTGAACGTGGGTTGCGTCTGCCCGACGGACGGCAGGCTCGAGCAGCGTGTTGGGAACTCTACCGTAGGGCGCAGGTTCAACAGCTGCCAGTAACGCAGCAGCTTGGCGAGTTTGGAGAGGCAGAGTCAACGTGCCAACGCTTGTCACATATAACTTGGGAAGTGGCTACGTGGCATCGCCTCCACCCCTGCATGCAAGATTACCTTCCAAGTCGACGTTCTCAACAGCACGCGCAAGGCTCTACATCCAGTCAGTTTCGGTTCCATTGATTCCGGCGTATTCGGAAGCGTTGCCGACCTAGTGAAAAGCTTCAGTGGCCGAATCGCAAGGATTTTCGGCTTTATGATAAGCTAGAACGTGCCAAAGAGCTAATCAGGTGACCTCCAAACAAAAATCTGTAAATTTTATAAGGATCGGGTACTGAAGAATAGGACTCGATGAATCACTGTACATAAGCGACGATGCACTTCCGGGTCCAAAAACGTATCACTGCCATAGTGACATGGTCCCTGAAAACTTATTGTGATGAAATGAACACAAGACAGTATGCTTGGCGTGTAAAGTACGGACGAATATCAGCCCATAATGTTGGGGAACACGCCCGCTGCTGTCAAGCTCCTAACTTGTCAGTTAGCCTACTTGACGGCAGCTGACAAGAAGTTCAGGACAGCTGATGGACTTGAGATCCACAGAGTTTGGATTCAGGCAAGAAGAGAGGGAGCCTTGTATTTCGTTGCAACCTCTTCCGGCAGTGTTTCCAAGTCCGGGTCTAGGTACAAGTCCATGACCTTTACGCCGCACGCAGGGCTATGTTGCCAGTGTCAAGCCAGATGCAAACAGCTTTGAAGTCACGGATGAGACGGGACCACCGCTGCTCGTCAGGGGCAGCGCCGGCGAGCGCGCGCTTGGAGAGTACGTGCTTGTGGTCGGCAAGCTCGGTTTGAGGCGCATACCGAAGATTGGCGTAGGCAATCGGAGCCAGGACGCGGACGGCACAGCTGCGGGAAAGCGCCAAAAGGACTTCCAGCTGGCTGCGCAAAAGGTTCGCGCCCTGTCCGGTGCGAGCCGGCGTGCAGGCCTCTGGCATCAGGAGGTGCGTTTCCTGCACCAGTATGTTTATCCAAAAGTCGCACAAAACCAGCTGCAGCTGCAGCAACCGCAAAATGATTGAATGTCAGGTCGCTAGCGCTTGCTGATCTAGTTTGGTTTTCTGCAATTTAGCAAGAGAGGTCCTGGTTCAGTTCCTGGTCAGTTCCCCGGCGTTTTTCTGGAGTATTCGGTTTACATACTGCTACTGAGGTGTCGAGATGAGATCTAGTTGATGGACTTTGATTGGCGGTGATGGCTGACCTGTCTCTGTGGATATCGGGTGACTGGATGAGGAGTTGTCTAGATGGCTAGACCTGAAACCGCCTTCGAAGTACGGCGGAATTACCTTTCAGTCCATGGCCCCCAATCGGGCTTTGACGGACAACCCCCCATTCGTGGGGAGCTTGTAACTTGCTAGCGCGTAACGCGTTGGGAAGCAGCAGGCGAGGTCGGATGTCGCATTTAACGCGTCCAGATGCCGCAGACAAGCATTTAAAACCAGATTTTTACGATGTGGCGCTGGCAGAGTTGGGTTATTGCCGAGTTTGCGGCAGGTTACGCGGCAGGCTGTCGACTGTAAATGGGGATGCAGTGGGACTCCCTTGGCCTGCAGGGCGCAAGGCTGCGCTGAACCTGAAGTACCGAAATTCATGTTACCTTAGGGCTGTTGTTGTGACAGCTGCAGTACACCGAAAGGCGCGGATTGGGGAGTGCGGACGAGAGCCTTTTATATGACTGGGCCTTCTACATGCTTTACATGCTTTACGAACAAATAAAAATTTGAATTCGCAGGCAACAAACGACCGCGGCTGCGTGCAGTGCATTATATGGTCAACCAGATCCCACATTTTGAAATGGCACAGCAGGCCTCTAGGGCGCAGCATGGATTTGCCATGGTCTGTTTGAGGACAGCAGGCTTAGCACGGCATGTCCGGATTGACGCCTTTCTGATTTTCGAATCAATGAACAATACCGCATATACGAGATTATATATCTCAAACAGCCTCCTTTTTTTTGGATACGAGGGGGTGTTTAGCCCAGCCTGTTGGGACGGCGTGCAAGATCGTTCAGCGCTTCACCGACTCGGTCATCGGTCGAGTCAGGACTCAGGATTATCGGATCACTATTTCTTGGACAGCTCCTCTTTATAAAAGAAAAAGTCTTTTTTGTCGAACCTTTACATATTCGCTGCGAATTTGGTATTGGGAATTGGGCACTTTACCGGTGCTACCTGATTCCGTAACACTGTAACAGCGCCAATATATGCCACCCATGCCTTACCGGGGCCAGTGGTGTTAAGCAATTACTTGAGTAGTAAGCGCGGAAGGAAGTTTTGCGCGGAGTGGATGCGATTTCGGTGACACCGAAACCGATGCAGAAGTCCTGCCCGAGCCGTCTGTGACCGGAGTCGGCCACATCCACCTGCCTCTTAGCGACCGTAACGCAGCTCGGCTCTCGAAAGCAGGATAGCCCGCTCCATAGGGGAAAGGCACCGAGACGGTGCTGGACCCGGCCGTTCGACAGGAGCAACCAGCTAGTTGGACAGGAGTGCCCATTCAAAGGGTTGGCGGTTGAGAACTTTCGAGTTGAGTTTTGGTTATCCCATGCGTCTGCAAAGGCATGCCTGGGAGAGGAGGGTTGTTGGCGGCTTACATCCTATGATGAACCTAGCTGGGAACGGCTGGGAAAATTGTATCGCGCATCGAGATCAATTGGAAGCGATTACCCATTTCCTTGGCGTAATTACGATCGTTGCACTGACTTTAATGTTGCCACGTGTATGTGACATTAGGACGTACAGACGCTGTCAAGGGCCAAACCTAAAGCCAGTGTGTGCCACACTTCAAAAGGAAGCGACGAGTACGAGGAGCCCCATGCGATCAAGAACACAGCAGCAGACTAATGATGTGTGACGAGAAATGCTAGATGGGATAGGCAGTGCGTAAAGCCGGTTTAGCCAAAAAGGGACCTCCGTTCCCCGCGGGCAGGCAGGCCAGAAGTGTGAATGTTTTTCTATTCTGTGGCTGTGCAACAGGCCGATTAGGACAATATGAAATAAATCACGAACAAAGATTGGCATAAGGCGGCGTGAAGTAAAAAGTTGGCTGAACCCTTGGACTTGACGCTTGTTACTAAGGACGAAAACGAAGAGAACAAGCTTGTAGCAGCAAGCGCGCTAAAGGTGGAAGACAAGAACCTAGAGAATCGTAGGTTGAGGTGCAGAGAAAGGATAATTCTTCCGCCGCGGTTGCAGCTTTACGACGTCGCAGACTCCGAGATATCCTTCCACAGGTGCTGCTGAAGCGGACAAGGGAAGACGATGATGTTCCACCATGCAGCCGCACTAAAAACGATTTACCGTCCATGGATCCCCATGGATGGATGGATGTTACAAGCTTCAGCGAGCTGGTACGGCTCAGACGAACCTGGAGGCTCATGAACCGCTTTGACAGCGCCGATGATAGAAAAAAGAGAAAAGGTAGAGAGAATATTTTTAAGCAGCCCCTCGCAGAAATGTGTCCGGTCGTACTTCGCGAATAAACAGACCGTACAAAATGGGCCCAAAGACAGTCCCGAATTTTAACGCGCGGATGCGCGCGTGCGATTCGCAAAATGCGCGTGTACAAGTGTATATAAATTTTCATAGAAGAAACGCTGCGGTGCGAGAGCGCGAATCGCAGGAAGGCATGCTGGCCACAGGCGCACGCGGCATGCAGCCCGGACAATGGGATGCCTGCTTTGCTGTAATTGAAAGCACAGAAAGCAAAAACGAAGCTTGCAAGACTGGGCGCTTGAAACGACCGCGGGAAGAGGAAGCGTTTGGCGAAGCGGCAGTTTGCGCAAGCAAACGGGCGCGGATTCCGTAGCGCAACGCAAACAGCCCTTTGTTCACCGTAGGTCAGATTACAAACTTGCTCGAAAAAACAAAACGAACACAAGCTAAACAACAGAAGACATAAGTCGTTGGCAAACGTGCAAGTAACATGGACGCCGTTGTTGGCTTGGAAGAGCTATTTGCTGCGCATTCGGCCGTGCCTGCCTTAGACGTCTTGCAGCACCTCCGAAAGGACGTCGGCCAGCAGCAAGCTCAAGCGCTGCTGAACATCCACCGGGAATATCTACAGCTGAGCAGGTGTAGTTTTGGACGTCGGGGCCGACCATCTTACGCATTGCGCACTGAAGCCGACGTGCAGCGTCTATGCAGTATCGCCAAAATATCCGGTACGGGAGTGCAGGCTTCTGAACAAGAAAGACCGGAGGTCACATCTTAAGAATCAACCAAGCATGCATGTCCCCTTGCAGATGAAGACACGGCGCGTTTCTGGGCGACAGATGTCGGTCAGCGTTTACGTGGTGAGCCCAGACCAAGGGGCGGCATACTTGTGGTTATGGCGGTGGTATATCGAAGGACCGCTCATCAGGCACCTGCCCACATTAGCCCGCCCCTATTCAGAAACCGATATTGTAAGATGATGCCATTTCCAAAGATGTTGACCGTGGATAGTGGGATGACGAGGACCATTTCAAACGCCAACCATGTCCATATACAGCTACAATGGCTGCGTAACTGTCTGCTGCATAATACCCCAATCGCCAGGTCCGCATGGCGCCGCAGCCGTCCGTGAGGCGAATACACATGATGGCAGCGTGCGTGGCGACGTCAGCGATACCGGTACGACCAACACGTCATCCATGCGTATCGATGAACAACCAACCGGCGTTCACGTTGGGAATGCCGAGCCATCCAGCAGCACCGGTAAGCGTGTGCCAATGTGAGCATGTGATCCGCGGAGTGTGACATGATATGCAGCACATCGCAGAAATACAGTGAGGCCTCTTCTGAAGGCACTGCTCACAGCCACATCCAAGTCCACACGCATCATGTTGATAACGGGGCTCCCTGCTGATGCTTGCTATGCAGGCCAACTCCGGGTGCCCCTATATGCTCGCAGCGACATTAGCAACTGTGCTGTCGTGCCGCTCGATGCCCACACAACGTGTTTGGACTGCATGCGACATGGCCTCATTGCCGCGGGCGCCACTGATGTGCCTGCGCCTGAAATTCTGCTGGCGACCGTGGTGGCCGCCATTGCCGAGTGTTGGGAGTCGATGCGCTTTCAAGTGCTACACACCCATGCCAGCAGCCTCCCCAGCACTTGCACGGCGACACAATATGGTGAAGCCCTACAGCAGCACCGGCTGCTGCCAGGCGATGTGGAGCTGGCGGTTCTTGCCCATGCTTTCAACATTGCGATCACAGTGTTTGACCCGGCTGGGCTGCAGATCTGCTACTGGGGCTCCAGCTCAGCGCCAACAGAAGTGTGCCTCATCCGGCAGGCGGGCCTCGCTGGCGCCCCCTTGCCTTACCGCCTGCTGGATATGGTGCCGGGTGTGTGGACAGGGCAACGCCGCCAGCATCTTGTCGTGGCTTGTCGCGCGGTTGGCCTCTGCATGTCAGAAACACCGTCAGCCGAGCGGGCTGGTCAAGTGTGTGCTGTCCTGCAGGCGATGGACAGCCGCTTTGAGGTCACTGTGCAGCAGGTGTTGGTGGAATGGGCTGATCAGCACGAACCTGCGGTTCAGGTGCGGCGGCTGCTTGCAGTCACACGGCAGTCATCGCAACACTCACTGCTGCAGCAGCAGCCCCCGCAGCGGCAGCGGCAGGAGCAGCAGCAAAGGCGTCAGCAGCAGCACCAGCCACAGCAGCGCAACCGGGTCGCTGCACAGCCAACACGCCAGCAGCACCATCGACCATCTGACGGACCATTGCCCAGTCCTGCTGTAACAGATGCTGAGCAACACATTCCTGGGTACTTCGGAGCATCCTGGCGCAGTGGCCCCGGCCACAGACTTGGCATCTCTGACCGGCTCGCGGCTTGGAGCGCTGTCACAAGCATGCTGCTGGCCAGTGCACTTGTGGTGTGCGCCATGTGCGGAGTCACCAGCACCGATTTGCACGATGACCTCAAGCGCTGGGCCACTGTGGAGCCTGTCGGTGCTGGCATTGCGCCATACTCATTCCACAACAGCTTGCATGCCGGCAGCACAACCACACACGAAGGCCTGTGGCACCTGTGTCCGCACTGTGCTCCATTGTATCCAGCGAACAGTGGCAATGAGCGAGCAGAGTATCTGGTCTTCCATCCACCAGACTATACCAAGGCCATCGTGTCCTTGGACGCCATTGACCAACTGCGGATAGGCCTAGTGGATGTTGGACTTGGCTTCTTTTCAGCGGCCTTTGGATTTGTTGCCGGCAAGCTTCGGCAGCAGCATTGCATGGAAGCGCTGGTCCTGGATTGGGCACGCGACTCCACACGCCGCGTCAACACGCTGCCCCCGGCACTGCAGGAGGTGCTGGGATGGAGCGTGCAGCACAACCCGCTCGTCAGGGAGTTCCTCACCGTTGCTGAACAAGTCCCGCCCAATCACCCATTGCCATACCTTTGTCCAGCTGATGTGCAATCGTTTGTCGCCAGTGAGCAAGCCTGCAAACCACTTGTGCTGGCCACCCTGGACGCAGCAGAGGCAGCTCGCTCACTCATATCGGTGGTTGTGCCTGCCATCCAGCGTGCAGCCATGAAGCATGCACCCGTGATGTACACCGCGGGAACATTGGTTCCGTGGTCGCCCACTCTGCCCGAGCTCAACCTGGCTGTTGCTGCAGACGGGACCCCACTGGACTATCAGTTTGGCCTGTCTGCGGAGATGGCCATGTTCCCCTATCTGTTTCCCTTTGGCTTTGGCGCATTTATGGGCGGCACGACCTTGGTCAAGTACTTAGCATACCGTGCCAAGTGCCTCTTCAGTGTGTGGACATTGTGCAAGCCGTACTTGCTGCTCATGTATGTGCTTCGCCAGAGTGCCCGGCTGCAGGATCAAAATACAGAGGTGAGTGCGATGCGGGTTTGCTAGTGATGCTGCGCATGATGCATGCTGCGCATGATGCCTGCCCAGCTGCTACCATGTGCAGGTTCTGAGCAGCAACATGCACGAAGAACTGCACGTCATGACCATCACGCCCGCCTGCATGTACAGGCCGTGCTGGAGAGTGCGCTCCTGGACTACAAGTCCCAGCACCCTAACGTGAGTGACGAGGACGCCATCCGTCACATTCTCAAGCACAAGCTGCCGGCCACGTTGCCCAACACGCCTGCATGGCACCGCAGCAACCTGCAAGATTTGCTGTGCATGGTGGACCGCTTTGGCATGCCGTCATTCTTTCTCACGCTCACAACCGATGAAGTGTCTGCCACACGCTGGCCCGAAGTCGAGACGCTGGAGCAAAAGCTGCAGGAGTAAGTCGTGTGCACGTCTATCTGCATCACTTGGCAAGCATCCTTGCATGGCGCCGTCCACCTCGGACGGGGGGTCCTTGTGAAGCAGCTGCCCGCGTTTCCAAAGGCTGTATGTTTTTGGTTGTAAGGTGCACAAGGACAAGAGCTAGGAACGGAATGGGGCCAGGCTGGAGAGGCAGGTGCAGCAGCAGAATGGAATGTGATGTATGCATACGAGGCTTACATGGCGGTTGGCGCAGGGCGTAATGTACTTGCAGTCAGTCGTTGCGGGCGCGAGTATGCTAGAAGCACAGGAACCACAACCAGAAGAACAAGAACAGCAGCACAGCAACAGCGCGCGCACAGGACACGTCTCGTCGATTCCGTGCTAAGAAGGAGGAACAAAGGAGAAGTCGTAGAGGAAAGATCCCTGTCGCGCGTGGATGGCCATGCCAGAACAGGCAACATGATGGGTGCTTTGCACGCTGCCAACTTGCCCCCGAGCACTCGAAGTGCAGACATACGAAGGAGCGCAACGAGGCCCCCCCTATCCTCAAACCTCACGCAATAGACCATCACAAGCGCCACCGTCCGTAAGGGCCGCAGCTTCCGTTCACACACGAGTTAAGGTCGGACAAGTATGCAGCGTGAATGAAGGCCTAAGGGCGATCGTGCCCTAATGAAACAGCACTGCTCAAGGTCGGGAAGCCTAGCGCTGAAATCGCGGGACCCAATCCGTCCAGCGTGAGGCGTGCAGGTGCTGTGTGGGCTAGGCGAGCGTGGCTGGGGCGTCATCGTCATCGTCTTGGACTGTGACGGCGGTGGGCGTGTGGGCGCTGCCGGCACGTCGCCGCCTCATTGCGTAGAAGGCCGGGCTGGCGGAAGGCGGCCCGCACAGCACATTGTAGCCGCCCGGCCCCCTAGCCTTGAACTGCGCGATGTAGAAGGCCTCCATCCGTTGGGCCAGTGCGGGATTGGCGGTGGACATGAGGCGCATGAGCGAGAAGTGGTCATGGAAGGGTTGGTAGCGGCTGGCGTCCTCCTTCATCCAGCTGGGTGGGTTGCGGGCATGAGCTTGGAAGCGACGTTGAGGGTCCCGGGACTGGCCGACGTACACTCTGCCGGTGGGAGCGCACGTGATGGTATACAGTCACGTGCGGGCGGGGGCACTGGAATCTGGCTCGGCGGGGCTGCTAGCGGCTCGCTTGGCTGGCGTGGTTGTGGTCAGGAGGGCGCCCGACGCTCACGCCTGCTGCGCGGCCGTCAGCACCGAGCGCGCGAACTCCTGGTCCGCCTTGAGGACGGTGCCCGTGTCCATGCCGTAGTCATAGATGAGCTCTATGGCGGTATCTGCTCGCAGGCTGCCGGCAGCCACGATCCACAGCTGCATGACCGCCGCATGCGTCGCCATCGCACGGTCCGGCATGTCGCCTTCGTGTATTGCTGCTGTGATGTTGTACAAGTACGCTGCAGGGGCATGGAGGGAGGGAGGGTGGATGTGAGGTTGGCGGGATGTCGGGACGGAAGTGGAGGCATGGAGGGGCGAGGCGTGACAGGAATGGATGCCGTGGCCACATGGCCGGACAGTTGGAGAGCGGGCACGGGGGACGGCAGCGGGTGCAAGCGAGGAAGGGGCGGCAAGGCAGCACGACTTACTGCTGGCGGGCTTGGCATCGTGCTGCTCCAGGAAGTCGTCCCTGTACTTTCGGGCCTCGGCCAGGAGCACGTTGAACTCGGCATTGGTGTGGTTAGCGCGCAGGACGTCCTCGGCGTGACATCCCATGCTTCCCAAGAGCAGCTGCTGCCTGACGGTACGAGGGGCAGCAGCAGGGCGTGTCAGGATGGTGGATGCACGGGACAGGCGGAGTGGCGCGTGGGCGCGCAGCAGGAATGGCATGCGTGCTGTGTGGCAGGGTGCGGCGCGGCAAGGCGGCAACTAGCAACGGAAGATGAGGCGCATACTTGAAAGACAGCGGCCGTCTCGGCACCCCGGATGGCGTGGAGTGATCGCAGCCTCCGCCTGTTGGCGACGCCGCTGCTAGTTGCGCCCACAGGTCGGCGATGTTGACGGGCGGCTTGGCTGACGCGCCGGCGGAAGAGCCCGACGGCAGGCTCGGCGAAGGCGCGCCGTAAGCGCCCAAGTTGGTGGGCGGAAGGGACTGTTGCGGGAGTTGGGATGGGCGAGCCAGTTTGGGAGGCATGTTGATCGCGGTTACCAAAGTAGAACTGGGGTCAGCGAAGCGAGAGGCTGGCTGGCTGCCGACCGCGAAAGCGAGTTCGGTATATAAGCTTAAAAATGGAAAGAGGAGAATGTATGGAAAAGAAGGCGACACAGGCCTGCATTTATACAAGTCGCGGCACCGTACAAACCGGACGCTTCAAGGGGGCGGGCTGAATCGGAAGAGCGCCGGAGCGCGGTCAGTACGTCTTCGCAGGGTGAGCATGGGCGTCGGCAGCTGCGGTAACGGGTGGGGCGCTGGGACAAGTGGAATGCGGCAATGAAAAAAGCGCCATGGAAATGGCAGGCGGACAAGCGGAAATGTGAAAGCGGCGTGTTGCTCCCAGCACAGCGAAAAGCTGTTGCATTCCAGGAGCGGCGTGCAGCTCGCCCGCTCAGTTGTGAATGCGAGGTCGGACAGGATTGGGGTGTAAAGTATGGAATGAATCAAAGTGCGCTAGGTGGTGAGGAGACGGGACTGGGGACATGGTGCTGACGGCGCTGCACAAGTGCATGGACGTGAATAAACTTTTGGAAAGGGGCTATGTTATGAAGCGCGAGAGATGCTCGCGGCCGGCGAAAAAGCCCCGGCCGGCCAGCCAAGACGGAATCGTTCATATTCTTGGAAATGCACGTCAACTCCAGCCAGACGAAAGATGCAGGATGTCGGCTAGTACGCGCAATATCCATATCGTAATTGCAAACCGCACAATAAATGTGATTTGCGGAAAACGCCAGGAGCCGCGACGCAGTGAATCGCGCAGTGATTCGGGGCGGGCACATGAAAGGGTGGCGCATGCGTGCAGCGGTTCGAAGGACCGGCGAGGAGCAGGATGTCACGAAATTTGTCCATAGCGACGGGTGTGCGGCCGGTTGTCGCGGTCCATACGAAAGAGGAAAATAACGCCAAACGGCTGTGCGCCCCCTGGCAGAAAGACGAACCGACCCGGCGAGCTGCGGGGGACACTGGGAAACGTATGCGGCGCGCGGGTCGGGGTCGTAGCTGAAATGCCAGGAAAGCCGAAAAGTGCGGTGCAGCAGTTGGCAAAAAAGCTTGTAAAGAGGCAAAAGCTCGTAGTGGGAAACAAGCGCAAGGGGTTGTGGCAAGCCGGAACGGCCATGGCCATGGCTACTGTCAGACCACCAGAACGGGCGTGAGCGCGATCTGGGCACCTGGACATCCCGCGCAATGTTAGCGATCCAGAGCAGAACCAGACAAACGGCAAAGAAGCACACGCGGAAGAGAACGATGCGTCGCCGCCATGTAGCTGTGGTGCATGCGACAATGCGCAAAGCGCAATCCGGCCGTGTGCCGGCGGGCAAAGGCGAACAGTTGCAAAGAACTTCCGGCGAGGCGGGCGAATGCCGCAACCGCGGCAACAGCGGGCGTAGCGCCGAGGAGGTGCATTGCGTGAGGTTCAGTGCAGGAGCTGATGAAGAGTGCACATTTAGACGAGATGGTAAGTCGGGCGAAGCGGCGGTAGGGACGTCGCGGAAGGCGGAGCGGCCGGCGGTGCTGTAGTTGCACAGGCAACGCCGGCGGACTCGTCCAGCGACGGAACGCCCGAAAAGGCACTGGACGTAGCGCGGCTTGGAAGTAGCGCGGGGTGCATATAAAATGGGGTAGGCGCGTGACTGAAAAGCCAAAATCAACTGTGTGAGTCGAAGTGTTGTGCCTTTACAGAAAGGAACTAGCGGAGTTCTGTACAGCCTGCTTGGTCGGCGACAGACGTCTGGCACTCCAGCGGCCACCTCGGGCAGTACTGTGTGGACGACAAGCTTAAACAGCACATTAAGGAATGGCAGTAAGTAACGTTCGCGGTTTCCAGCGCGCAATTCATCGTTGGGCACACTGGACTGTTGGAGACGCACGCAAGGCAAGTGGTGAGCAAGCTATCTGTTTGAAATGCTGCAGGCGGTGGCGAACGCGGATCTGGAGCGGCTGGCGCGGCTGGCGTCCGTAATGGACAACTGCGCGACGTCGCTGGCCGTGCTGTGCAAAGTGGTATCAGCGGCCTGCCCAGAGGAGGTGAAGACCGTCCAGTACATCACACAGGTGCACGCGGAGGATGGGCAGGAGGCGAGGTCGGCGATGAGGGATGTGGCCGCGGCGGCCATGTTTGACATCATCCGGCGGCATGTCCTTCATGGCAGCGCCCTGGCATTCCCGCTCCGGGAATGCGTGGCGTTGCCCAGCGCGCGCGCCAACGAGATTCTGCAGGGGACGCCGGCGGCATACGGCCGCGAGAAGCACGTGCCGTGCAGCATCACGGCCATGGAGTTCATGCGCGGGAGCGTCCTGGGCATCGTCGTGCAGGTGTTGGCCAGCACGCGCGCTTGGGCTGCAGAGCAGGGACTGCTTCGGAGGGCGGAGCACGGTTCGCCCATTGGGGACGGGCTGGTGCTAGCGGGCGGCAGCATTCACAACACGCTGCAGCCCGCGTCGCAGCGAATGGTGGTGGCACAGGCCGACACGGACGTCTTCGTGGTGGGTGCTGTGAGTGCGGCCGCAGGCGCGTGCATGGCGGCCCAGTTTTTCGAGGGCCTGGCGCATCGCGTGGAGGTGGTGCAGGACAGCTTGCTGCTGACGGAGCGCACCGTCAGCGCGCAGTACGTGATACCACCAGGTGTGGCTGCGCAACACCGTAGCAGCTCACGGGCAGGCAGATGCGTGGGGTCAAGCCGCTGTGTGACATGAGTTAGTCTGAAATTGTTTGTCAAAATCTGAGGGGGAACTTAAACTCCGTCAGCGTCTGCTCATGTCACACAGCGGCTTGACCCCACGCATCTGCCTGCCCGTGAGCTGCTACGGTGTTGCGCAGCTGCACCTGGTGGTATCACGTACTGCGTGCTGACGGTGCGCTCCGTCAGCAGCAAGCTGTCCTGCACCACCTCCACGCGATGCGCCAGGCCCTCGAAAAACTGGGCCGCCATGCACGCGCCTGCGGCCGCACTCACAGCACCCACCACGAAGACGTCCGTGTCGGCCTGTGCCACCACCATTCGCTGCGACGCGGGCTGCAGCGTGTTGTGAATGCTGCCGCCCGCTAGCACCAGCCCGTCCCCAATGGGCGAACCGTGCTCCGCCCTCCGAAGCAGTCCCTGCTCTGCAGCCCAAGCGCGCGTGCTGGCCAACACCTGCACGACGATGCCCAGGACGCTCCCGCGCATGAACTCCATGGCCGTGATGCTGCACGGCACGTGCTTCTCGCGGCCGTATGCCGCCGGCGTCCCCTGCAGAATCTCGTTGGCGCGCGCGCTGGGCAACGCCACGCATTCCCGGAGCGGGAATGCCAGGGCGCTGCCATGAAGGACATGCCGCCGGATGATGTCAAACATGGCCGCCGCGGCCACATCCCTCATCGCCGACCTCGCCTCCTGCCCATCCTCCGCGTGCACCTGTGTGATGTACTGGACGGTCTTCACCTCCTCTGGGCAGGCCGCTGATACCACTTTGCACAGCACGGCCAGCGACGTCGCGCAGTTGTCCATTACGGACGCCAGCCGCGCCAGCCGCTCCAGATCCGCGTTCGCCACCGCCTGCAGCATTTCAAACAGATAGCTTGCTCACCACTTGCCTTGCGTGCGTCTCCAACAGTCCAGTGTGCCCAACGGTGAATTGCGCGCTGGAAACCGCGAACGTTACTTACTGCCATTCCTTAATGTGCTGTTTAAGCTTGTCGTCCACACAGTACTGCCCGAGGTGGCCGCTGGAGTGCCAGACGTCTGTCGCCGACCAAGCAGGCTGTACAGAACTCCGCTAGTTCCTTTCTGTAAAGGCACAACACTTCGACTCACACAGTTGATTTTGGCTTTTCAGTCACGCGCCTACCCCATTTTATATGCACCCCGCGCTACTTCCAAGCCGCGCTACGTCCAGTGCCTTTTCGGGCGTTCCGTCGCTGGACGAGTCCGCCGGCGTTGCCTGTGCAACTACAGCACCGCCGGCCGCTCCGCCTTCCGCGACGTCCCTACCGCCGCTTCGCCCGACTTACCATCTCGTCTAAATGTGCACTCTTCATCAGCTCCTGCACTGAACCTCACGCAATGCACCTCCTCGGCGCTACGCCCGCTGTTGCCGCGGTTGCGGCATTCGCCCGCCTCGCCGGAAGTTCTTTGCAACTGTTCGCCTTTGCCCGCCGGCACACGGCCGGATTGCGCTTTGCGCATTGTCGCATGCACCACAGCTACATGGCGGCGACGCATCGTTCTCTTCCGCGTGTGCTTCTTTGCCGTTTGTCTGGTTCTGCTCTGGATCGCTAACATTGCGCGGGATGTCCAGGTGCCCAGATCGCGCTCACGCCCGTTCTGGTGGTCTGACAGTAGCCATGGCCGTTCCGGCTTGCCACAACCCCTTGCGCTTGTTTCCCACTACGAGCTTTTGCCTCTTTACAAGCTTTTTCGCCAACTGCTGCACCGCACTTTTCGGCTTTCCTGGCATTTCAGCTACGACCCCGACCCGCGCGCCGCGTACGTTTCCCAGTGTCCCCCGCAGCTCGCCGGGTCGGTTCGTCTTTCTGCCAGGGGGCGCACAGCCGTTTGGCGTTATTTTCCTCTTTCGTATGGACCGCGACAACCGGCCGCACACCCGTCGCTATGGACAAATTTCGTGACATCCTGCTCCTCGCCGGTCCTTCGAACCGCTGCACGCATGCGCCACCCTTTCATGTGCCCGCCCCGAATCACTGCGCGATTCACTGCGTCGCGGCTCCTGGCGTTTTCCGCAAATCACATTTATTGTGCGGTTTGCAATTACGATATGGATATTGCGCGTACTAGCCGACATCCTGCATCTTTCGTCCGGCTGGAGTTGACGTGCATTTCCAAGAATATGAACGATTCCGTCTTGGCTGGCCGGCCGGGGCTTTTTCGCCGGCCGCGAGCATCTCTCGCGCTTCATAACATAGCCCCTTTCCGAAAGTTTATTCACGTCCATGCACTTGCGCAGCGCCGTCAGCACCATGTCCCCAGTCCCGTCTCCTCACCACCTAGCGCACTTTGATTCATTCCATACTTTACACCCCAATCCTGTCCGACCTCGCGTTCACAACTGAGCGGGCGAGCTGCACGCCGCTCCTGGAATGCAACAGCTTTTCGCTGTGCTGGGAGCAACACGCCGCTTTCACATTTCCGCTTGTCCGCCTGCCATTTCCATGGCGCTTTTTTCATTGCCGCATTCCACTTGTCCCAGCGCCCCACCCGTTACCGCAGCTGCCGACGCCCATGCTCACCCTGCGAAGACGTACTGACCGCGCTCCGGCGCTCTTCCGATTCAGCCCGCCCCCTTGAAGCGTCCGGTTCGTACGGTGCCGCGACTTGTATAAATGCAGGCCTGTGTCGCCTTCTTTTCCATACATTCTCCTCTTTCCATTTTTAAGCTTATATACCGAACTCGCTTTCGCGGTCGGCAGCCAGCCAGCCTCTCGCTTCGCTGACCCCAGTTCTACTTTGGTAACCGCGATCAACATGCCTCCCAAACTGGCTCGCCCATCCCAACTCCCGCAACAGTCCCTTCCGCCCACCAACTTGGGCGCTTACGGCGCGCCTTCGCCGAGCCTGCCGTCGGGCTCTTCCGCCGGCGCGTCAGCCAAGCCGCCCGTCAACATCGCCGACCTGTGGGCGCAACTAGCAGCGGCGTCGCCAACAGGCGGAGGCCGCGATCACTCCACGCCATCCGGGGTGCCGAGACGGCCGCTGTCTTTCAAGTATGCGCCTCATCTTCCGTTGCTAGTTGCCGCCTTGCCGCGCCGCACCCTGCCACACAGCATGCATGCCATTCCTGCTGCGCGCCCACGCGCCACTCCGCCTGTCCCGTGCATCCACCATCCTGACACGCCCTGCTGCTGCCCCTCGTACCGTCAGGCAGCAGCTGCTCTTGGGAAGCATGGGATGTCACGCCGAGGACGTCCTGCGCGCTAACCACACCAATGCCGAGTTCAACGTGCTCCTGGCCGAGGCCCGAAAGTACAGGGACGACTTCCTGGAGCAGCACGACCCCAAGCCCGCCAGCAGTAAGTCGTGCTGCCTTGCCGCCCCTTCCTCGCTTGCACCCGCTGCCGTCCCCCGTGCCCGCTCTCCAACTGTCCGGCCATGTGGCCACGGCATCCATTCCTGTCACGCCTCGCCCCTCCATGCCTCCACTTCCGTCCCGACATCCCGCCAACCTCACATCCACCCTCCCTCCCTCCATGCCCCTGCAGCGTACTTGTACAACATCACAGCAGCAATACACGAAGGCGACATGCCGGACCGTGCGACGGCGACGCATGCGGCAGTCATGCAGCTGTGGATCGCAGCTGCCGGCAGCCTGCGAGCAGATACCGCCATAGAGCTCATCTATGACTACGGCATGGACGCGGGCACCGTCCTCAAGGCGGACCAGGAGTTCGCGCGCTCGGTGCTGACGGCCGCGCAGCAGGCGCGAGCGTCGGGCGCCCTCCTGACCACAACCACGCCAGCCAAGCGAGCCGCTAGCAGCCCCGCCGAGCCAGATTCCAGTGCCCCCGCCCGCACGTGACTGTATACCATCACGTGCGCTCCCACCGGCAGAGTGTACGTCGGCCAGTCCCGGGACCCTCAACGTCGCTTCCAGGCTCATGCCCGCAACCCACCCAGCCGGATGAAGGAGGACGCCAGCCGCTACCAACCCTTCCATGACCACTTCTCGCTCACGCGCCTCATGTCCACCGCCAATCCCGCACTGGCCCAACGGATGGAGGCCTTCTACATCGCGCAGTTCAAGGCTAGGGGGCCGGGCGGCTACAATGTGCTGTGCGGGCCGCCTTCCGCCAGCCCGGCCTTCTACGCAATGAGGCGGCGACGTGCCGGCAGCGCCCACATGCCCACCGCCGTCACAGTCCAAGACGCCCACACAGCACCTGCACGCCTCACGCTGGACGGATTGGGTCCCGCGATTTCAGCGCTAGGCTTCCCGATCTTGAGCAGTGCTGTTTCATTAGGGCACGATCGCCCTTAGGCCTTCATTCACGCTGCATACTTGTCCGACCTTAACTCGTGTGTGAACGGAAGCTGCGGCCCTTACGGACGGCGGCGCTTGCGATGGTCTATTGCGTGAGGTTTGAGGATAGGGGGGGGCTCGTTGCGCTCCTTCGTATGTCCGCACTTCGAGTGCTCGGGGGCAAGTTGGCAGCGTGCAAAGCACCCATCATGTTGCCTGTTCTGGCATGGCCATCCACGCGCGACAGGGATCTTTCCTCTACGACTTCTCCTTTGTTCCTCCTTCTTAGCACGGAATCGACGAGACGTGTCCTGTGCGCGCGCTGTTGCTGTGCTGCTGTTCTTGTTCTTCTGGTTGTGGTTCCTGTGCTTCTAGCATACTCGCGCCCGCAACGACTGACTGCAAGTACATTACGCCCTGCGCCAACCGCCATGTAAGCCTCGTATGCATACATCACATTCCATTCTGCTGCTGCACCTGCCTCTCCAGCCTGGCCCCATTCCGTTCCTAGCTCTTGTCCTTGCGCACCTTACAACCAAAAACATACAGCCTTTGGAAACGCGGGCAGCTGCTTCACAAGGACCCCCCTCTTTAAGCAGCCTCTCGCACAAATGTGTCCGGTCGTACTGTGCCGAATAAAACATCCGTACAAGACGCCCAAAGCCAGGCGCGAATTTTAGCGCGCGGATGCGCACGTGCGATTCTCAAAATGCGCGTGTACAAGTGTATGTCTTTTTTTGGCGAAGAAAGGCCGAGGTGTGCCAGCGCGTTGCGCAGGAGCCACAGACGCACGCGGCATGCAGGCCGGAAATTTGGGTGGCTGCTTTGCCGTAACTGAAAGCACCGAAAGCAAACAACGTAGCTTGCAAGGCTGGGCTCAATAAACGGCCACGGGAAGAGGAAGCGTTGGGCGAAGCGGCACTTTTGTGAAAGCAAAGGGGCGCGCTTTTGGTAGCGCAACGCATACAGCACCCTGTTCAGAGTAAAATCAAAGTACAAACTTGTGCAAAATATAACATACACAAACTTAAATAAACATAAAAACAGGAAAGTCGTTCAGAGCCGTGCGGGTGACTTGGACGCCGCTGATGGCTTGGAACAGCTTTTTGCTGTGCATGCGGCCGTGCCTGCGTTAGCCGTGTTGCAGCAGCTCCGGATGGACTTCAGCCAGCAGCAGGCTCAAAAGCTGCTGGACAACCACCGGGAATGTCTTCAGTTGGGCACGTGTAGTTTTGGTCGGCGGGGTCGAGCATCGTACGCATTGCGCACAGAAACCGAGGTGCAGCGTCTCTGTAACATCGCCAACATATCCGGTACACGGTAGCAGGCTTGCCGAGCACGAAATGAAGGGGGGGTCGCATCTCACCATTCAACTAAGCATGCATGTGCTCGGTTGAATGCTCAGTAGCGTGCGAGTTTACCTATCAGTATGTTTGTTTGCATATCCCTCCAAGCGAGAGGGCTTGGACCTATACTGATGTTCGTTACAAGAAGTGAACTGAGGACTGATGCTACACGTCATGTATACGCGTTGCTTAGCTTGCAACGTGACGCGCCCACGATGAAAGGTATGCACGTAAATTCGCCCGGTGCGCCGAACACCTTGAACGCTTCAACTACAATCACAATAGACTGCTGCACTATTCTTTCCAGTCCTGCCACATTATGTTTCACCGACGTACTTCGGCACCTTCCACATCTATAACGCGGTCAGCTGCTTCACCAGGGCCCCCATATTTACGCAAGAGGTAAACGAACATTTATGAAGAAAAAAAGAGCGTCAGACTTGTCTCTAATGGGTCCCCAGCTTTTACGGACACCCGGAGCTTGTAACTTGGTAGTGTGACTATCACCGCCTGTCACTGTCACGTTAAGATAATTGCAAAACAGAGTTTTTAGCTATTCATTTAAGCCGCGCAACTTGGTGATCCTGCTTACAATCTTCGGCCAGCCGTCGCGGGAATGCCCGGTCGTTGCACGTACAAACAGAACGGCCGGCCGGGAGGGGGTGTAGTTCAGTGATTATAAAAAGACGTATTGAACCCCCGTTATCCACACGACGACGAACATGAAGCATAATTCATCTTACCGGTTGCTTGGCATCCTTATGATGGCTTTCTGCCAGTCAACTGCTGGCAGCCTTGACGTGGCCAATGTTGCTCTCTACATGAGCGAGTCTAGTGGCGTTCTGGATCTATCATGGGACAATGGGCCGATGCATCTTTCGCAGCAACTTGCAAATTTAGGCTTGGTCGTGCAATCGGCAGCTGATGCCCAACCTTCCCTTGGCGACATCGATGCTCCCAGCGCCTACATCATTCCTGCTCAATATGGGCATACACTGTACACAGCGGCAGAGGATATGAGCGAGGTCGCATCGTTTCTTTCCCATGGTGGCCTTGTAATCGTTCTTGACGCCGGCCTGGGAAATGGTGCAGCCCTGCGAGATTTCGTTTCACAAGCGCTGTCTCTGAAAGGTGAGCAAAAAATGGAAACATTTGCCGAACGTGCGCGGATCTTGATTTGAAAACCACAACACCCAGGCAGTTGACCAACTGCTCGTGTTGAATAGTTTGACCCAGCTTCAATCTTTAAAATCGTCTTTTCTTTTCTTAACGCGTTCTCGCAGGCGCATGGAATCTGTGCAAGCAGACTGGCACGACTGACAAGTTGCGGCGCTTTAGCCGCTCGAGCGGTCCTTCGCTCAGCGATGCCGCACTTTCTTTCCTCCCTGGTGGGAGTTTTCCTGGTTCGCCCGACTGGCCTGAGACCCTTGAGGACGCGCGCATCAGCACTACCTACACGTCCTGCCAGCACCAGGATAGCGACGCTGTCATTAGACCGCTTTACACGCTCTTCGGCGACGAAATGCAGGTCGCTGCGCAGGCAAGTAGAGAATGCGAGGTCCATCGAATTACCTGTTGGCACGCGTTGCGGGTCCCAGCAACAGCGCATAATCATAATCCTCAGGACTTCTTTGGACCCATATGACCTTTATAGCCGTAGTATCTCATGTGTATGCCGCCAGAGTGCTATCTTACGACTTTCTTCCAAAGGACAACATCGCGACTTGTGGGACGCGAACGGTTCAGCCTGCCCAGGATTCCGGGCTAAGGATGATGTGATTTTCCCACTTTGGCTGCCTGTACGCAGGCGTTCGGCAAGGTTGGCAGCCCCGGCGCCGTGGTGTGGCTCGGTTACAGCTGGAAGGACGGGCCCCAGCCGCAATGGGGCGCGCTGCTGAAGAAGCTCATCACCGACTTCGCAAACGGTAGGTAGCCGATGTGGGTGGGTTTCCCTGTGTGTGGGTGGTCGGTAGCTGTTACGTTATCTGTACGGATACACGGACACTCGGCCATGAGCGGCAGAACGGGGCAACATAACGACCTGTGTTTTGGACAGAGCCGTTACTGGCTTCAGCCTGCGATACATAACTTGGACGTTATTTCTCACATCGGCCCTCCTGCATGTAACCCTCTCTCCAAGCTAGTTGCATCGCTCAGTAGATTTCAACATTCCTGAGATCGCCAACACTTATTTGCTGTTCATTCAGGGCTGTACGAAATTCCGCTTGAGGAAGACCCGGCGCCCACGGATATGCTGTCTTGGATTATTGAGGGCGCCGCGGACGTCGGCCGGGATATCGACAGTGTCGTGAGGCGCTCGTTGCTCGTGCCCGCTGTCTACCCGCCTGCGCCAACCCATGGTAACAACGGTAACAAAGGCAACCATGGCAACAACGGGAATAACAGGAACAACGGCAAGAGCAGGAGCCATCGCCTTTTCGAGGCCGTTGTAAGGCGCTCCATGCTTGCGCCCACAGTGTATCAGGCCGCCCTAAGCAATGGAGACGACGACAACGGCCATCGCCGTCGCCTTGCTGATGACGTCACCGAGCAGCTTGTCAACAGCGTTGTAAAGCGCTTCATGCTTGCGCCCGCAGTCTACCCGGCCGCCCCAAGCAATGTAGACGACGGCAACAGCCATAGTTCTCGCCTTGCTGAAGACGACACCGAGCAGCTTGTCAACAGCGTTGTAAAGCGCTTCATGCTTGCGCCCGCAGTCTACCCGGCCGCCCCAAGCAATGTTGACTATGGCAACAGCCATAGTTCTCGCCTTGCTGAAGACGACACCGAGCAGCTTGTCAACAGCGTTGTAAAGCGCTTCATGCTTGCGCCCGCAGTCTACCCGGCCGCCCCAAGCAATGTTGACTACGGCAACAGCCATAGTTCTCGCCTTGCTGAAGACGACACCGAGCAGCTTGTCAACAGCGTTGTAAAGCGCTTCATGCTTGCGCCCGCAGTCTACCCGGCCGCCCCAAGCAATGTTGACTACGGCAACAGCCATAGTTCTCGCCTTGCTGAAGACGACACCGAGCAGCTTGTCAACAGCGTTGTAAAGCGCTTCATGCTTGCGCCCGCAGTCTACCCGGCCGCCCCAAGCAATGTTGACTACGGCAACAGCCATAGTTCTCGCCTTGCTGAAGACGACACCGAGCAGCTTGTCAACAGCGTTGTAAAGCGCTTCATGCTTGCGCCCGCAGTCTACCCGGCCGCCCCAAGCAATGTTGACTACGGCAACAGCCATAGTTCTCGCCTTGCTGAAGACGACACCGAGCAGCTTGTCAACAGCGTTGTAAAGCGCTTCATGCTTGCGCCCGCAGTCTACCCGGCCGCCCCAAGCAATGTTGACTACGGCAACAGCCATAGTTCTCGCCTTGCTGAAGACGACACCGAGCAGCTTGTCAACAGCGTTGTAAAGCGCTTCATGCTTGCGCCCGCAGTCTACCCGGCCGCCCCAAGCAATGTTGACTACGGCAACAGCCATAGTTCTCGCCTTGCTGAAGACGACACCGAGCAGCTTGTCAACAGCGTTGTAAAGCGCTTCATGCTTGCGCCCGCAGTCTACCCAGCCGCCCCAAGCAATGGAGACGACAACAGCCATAGTTCTCGCCTTGCTGAAGACGACACCGAGCAGCTTGTCAACAGCGTTGTAAAGCGCTTCATGCTTGCGCCCGCAGTCTACCCGGCCGCCCCAAGCAATGTTGACTACGGCAACAGTACAACGGCAACAAGGCAATAGCAGGAGCCGTCGCCTGTCGGACGCCGACGTTGAGCAGCTTGTCGACAACGTTGTAAGGCGCTCCATGCTCGTGCCCGCTGTGTACCCGCCCGCCCCAAGGAATGGCAACGACGCTAAGAACGGCAATAGCCGAAGCCGGCGCCTTTACGGGGATGACGTTGAACAAGTCGTCCGCCTATTCTTGGCTGTTGCACCCGCTGCTGTCTACCCTGGTGGTCCTGCTGTTGCTAGCAGCAACGGCAACATCGAGGGCAATATTGAAAAGGGCAACAACGACAAAGGCAATCGCCGGGCACTTTACGAAGATGATATGTACCAGCTGGCCCGCAGATTCCTGACCACAGCGCCCACCCCGATTTACCCTTCAATTCGCGGTGACAGCGTTAACGACATCGGCAGCAACAGCAAACTGCACTAGCAGAGAAATCTGTACATATGTCCAGGTAAGTACGTGCCGGTGCGACACCCGCACGTCATTCATACTGGTACCTGTCATTTTGGGTATCTTAGCCACAAACCCCTTGAGCGATTCCGTAAGCGACCTTCGTGAGCGCGCTGTTAAGGAATTCCGTTCATGCGGTCTCCTCTTCATACACATCCACTCGCATGGGCATGTTCTACTTCTTACCGTCTTCTTACCGTGAAGCGAATTATGACCTGAAAATCTCATATCTCATTTATTCGATCCTGTATCATGGTACATACAATGTCCACGTACTCGCATCCGATGGCA
The DNA here is from genome assembly GCF_000143455.1 of Volvox carteri f. nagariensis. NCBI lineage: Eukaryota > Viridiplantae > Chlorophyta > Chlorophyceae > Chlamydomonadales > Volvocaceae > Volvox > Volvox carteri. The sequence continues at coordinate 260,740 of NW_003307624.1, forward strand.
CATGATTTCGTGACCGGGGATGAATGCGCGTGCACATATTTATACATAGCCTTGACGATACCCGCGTGGACGTCCTATTGTGTTTTTTAGCGTAAAGCTAAGCACCGGAAAACGTGTATACGGGAAATTCGTTGCCAACACGCGCTTATATATGGAGCGACTTCATTTTTCTTCACTATTGTTGAGTATCCAGTACATATAAAGATATGGCTATGTATTGCCGCATATAGTTGGGCGCGTTGTCAGCCGTTGAGGGGCCGTTGAGGGGCCCGAGCCCATATTGCCACTGTTACATATTGGTGGTAGGGCCTGTGCTTTATCATGTAGTTTAATGGGGTTCTTGGGTTGGATTTCATGGCCAGAGCCTTGGGCCGCCTGCGAGTGCTTATTTCTTATTTCCGTTTCAGATAACAATTTTTCCGTCCTAACGCACCGTCCTGCTACCTGCTGGGATGACGGAACCTGTCGGAGACTTTTACTTCGACGTGTGGCAGGATGAATTTGTCGGTGTAGACCAGCGGGAGTTCTAGGCACTAAAACTAGGTACGAGGGAAGTGCGGTAGTAGCATGTAGTAGAAGACACGTAGGTAGGAAGGTGGGTAGGTAGGTAGGTAGATAGGTAGGTAGGTAGGTAACAGTCGTAGTGCGTGTTAGTTGAAGGCCGGGAATTATAGATGCATATTCATATACTAGGTATGGCTTAGAGAGCGAACATACTTTTTCCTAGGGGAGCTTTGACTTATTGACGATTAACCATTGACTTCATTAATTTCTAGAATGTTAGGATCAGGTGCAGTGCGGCATTCTCGTAAAACCTCAGTTTTATCGCTTGATTGTGGCGGCTTATCGGGGTCTTTTTATTTTATGTCATGTTCCTTTCGCTGGTTTGTATGCGTGACTTATATGCATTCCAAGAATGCCGTGGTGTCTGGGGATAGGCTGCTGTCCTGTTTGGGAAGGTGGATGAGGTGGATGAGGTCGGTACGCGTACTTTAGACAGATTTCATGCAGTGTTATATAGGCTTAATATTAGTACTTGTTTGCAGGCTAGTTGGAAAAGTGTATCCATTGGACGCAGGTTAGGCGTATCGCTTCGTAATCGTTGCGTTGTAGTTGCGGGATTGGCTACTCCGAAACCATCGTGAATTGTTGTATGGGCCTAGGCCCAGGCGCAGGCGAGGTCACTAATATGTTGGAAGTTGTTGTTCTGTATTTGGGACAAGTAAGGGTGCCCAAGTCGCGGGGATGAAAGGCCATCGATCATTAATGAGATAACCTGATTTTTCTCTGACATCTTGAGCTGATCCGATTCTTGTTTGTAACCATTTTTACTTCGCTCGCCTCTCGGCTTGTGTTTTAATCAAAATGCATAAACACAAAGCCCCCAACTATCACACAGCACCAAGTGAAATTCGCATGGACATAAGACAACTTCAGCCATGATCCTTACAATTTATTCCATTCACAAACAGAGCAGGACCAGCAGATGTCAGCTTAAAGACATCAAATCCATTCATTCCTCCTGCGCGCACGGTAGCAAGTTACAAGTTCCGCACACAAGTGCGGGTGTGTCCGTAAAAGCCGAGGGGGCCGTGGACGTTGTATTGGTACTTATGCGGGTACGCGGGAGGTCATCTTCATTCTCCCTCGTCCGCTTCAAGGCGAAGCGCCTCAGCGCGACGTGCCTGGCCTCCCAAATTTCCGAGAGGTACCTGGGCAATGCCAGGGGTGGCGCCTCAGTCATAATGGTGCGCATGCTGCGCCCCTTAAGGACTAGATCACCATCATACTTAGCCCGTATACTCTTGTAAGCGGGACATTCATCGAAAACATGCAACTCATCTTCAACCGCTCCACAGTCACAAAGCCTGCTATAAGGTGATAAATCGTAGAATTAACAATGTGATAAAGCGGCCCAGAAGCCTCCCACTCTGTAACATTACATTACATTACAAAGCCTGCAGGTACACGCGGTGCGCTCACGCCCATTAGGCCTATTAACCTCTAACTCCCAACAGCCCAACCGAAAACGCATGAGCACATGATGTAGTCGCTGGGGCATGGTCACTTTAGTGTGCTCCAACCAATCGAGACGCGCACCCCTAGGCGTGGCCGCTCCCATCCAGTTCATATAGCGACAATACTTGGCTCCGGTAATCCCTATGGGGAAAACGCGGGGTTCACCCAAGGTATTCGGGCACTCCCACCGTCTCATCAAGCCGCTTGGCAAATGCCTTAAGAATGCTCTCAACTGGCAATTTAAGGGTAGCGTAATACGCTATAAGATCATTACCGCGCGTATTAGTGGGGGATTCCGCTCCTAAGCTAGTAAGGAAGGCTAGTACCTTACTTGTCCAACACTCGATGACGCCCCCAACTGCCAATTCCAGGTCAGCGACAAATGCCCGGTGACACAGTGTTCCCGGCCTCTTAACCACAGAGTTCCAAAACCTAAGTACAAGATTGGTCCAATGGAACTGGAGCGGCCTCTGTGACAGCTCGCGGTATAGGGAAGCCGTAGTCGGGCTCCTCGCCACAACTACAGATCGCACGTATGCACGCTGTTCCTGGACCATGGGATTAGTCATAGCACCTTCAAAACTCACATTTATGAAGTCAGGTCCCCAAACTTGCGCTCCATAAGAAAACACCGGTACAACTAGTGTATTGTAGAGAGACATACATAGCTTGGGGGTGGTAAGTTTCTTATCTCGACACAGGGTGCTGAGTCCAAACGTGGCCCGCCTCCCTGCTGTGAGTAGTTGCTTGGTACATGCTGAAAACTGTGCTCCTGGGCCATAGTGCAACCCGAGGTACCAAGCCGTCTCGTTGCCGGTCAGCACCCGCAACCCCACCCCACCTAACCGGTACTCAGCTTCCATAAGCCGCTTCCGCTCACGTGTAGCGCCCCAAAAATGAGGACCTCGCACTTGGCGGCATTCGCGGCCATACCTGTCGCTTTGCAGTAGGCTTCGAGTAGGTGGTAGGTGGTAGGTGGTAGCTTTGACACACACACGCACACACACACACACACACACACACACACGCACACACACACATACACACACACGCACACGCACACGCACACACATACACACACACATACACACACACACGCACACGCACACGCACACACACACACACGCACACGCGACACCTCCCTGGTTCGCGCGAGTTCCTTGAACCCTGCCCGCTCCCCCGCAACGGAGAATCGGAGACCGAGCTAGGTTAGGGCCTCGTGCCTTCATGGGGCGGGGTAGGGTATGTACAGGGTTTCCGGGTTTCCTCTGTGTCTTAGAAGTGAACTCTCTCACCCCAAGAGCCGGATCAGGCCCGGGGGATGGAGAGGGGGGGAGTCTTGTTGCGTGTTTCAGGCTCAATGCGTAAACTCGCGTGACGGAGCCGTGACTCATGAGAGCGTGCGCGCGTGCGACGCATCCCACCCACCGGTGGAGGGGAGAGCGGAGGAGCTAGCGGACCTGCGGCTCTCGGCTGCTTAGGAGGAGGGGACAGAGAACCCCCTCACGCCCCTTGCGCCCCGTCCGCGGGAGAGAGCTTAGGCGGTCTTTCCGTTGGGGCTGGGCTGCAGTCCCTGGCCCGGTGTCAGGCCCAGTCAGATACCTAGGGAGGAGCGAGTATGCCCCTGCTGCGGCACTGATAGGCGTATCGAGGATGAAAAGCACAACTTTCTGGACTGTCCAGTGTACGACAAAATCAGATCTGATATGGATTTCCCACGCTTCGAGCATATGAAGGACGCTATGAAGTGGGAACCTGATTGCCTGGCAAGGATGCTGGGGCGTATATGGTCCCACCGCAACTCTATCGCTTCCTTTGGTCGTTAGTGTCCTTTATCACTTGCTTTGTTTGAAGTGCGAGGTAGGACGGTGCTTATTGGCAATCTATCAGCCCTTGAGCCCTCGGCTCGTATTAGGGCGGTTTGCAGGCACGGGGAAGGCACCCACGACCATGTAACACACACACACACACACACACACACACACACACACACACACACACACACATACACACACACACACACACACACACACACACACACACACACACACACACACACACACACACACACACACACACACACACACACACACACACAGA
>NW_003307624.1:264908-265646 GCF_000143455.1 Volvox carteri f. nagariensis
ACCCAAGGTATTCGGGCACTCCCACCGTCTCATCAAGCCGCTTGGCAAATGCCTTAAGAATGCTCTCAACTGGCAATTTAAGGGTAGCGTAATACGCTATAAGATCATTACCGCGCGTATTAGTGGGGGATTCCGCTCCTAAGCTAGTAAGGAAGGCTAGTACCTTACTTGTCCAACACTCGATGACGCCCCCAACTGCCAATTCCAGGTCAGCGACAAATGCCCGGTGACACAGTGTTCCCGGCCTCTTAACCACAGAGTTCCAAAACCTAAGTACAAGATTGGTCCAATGGAACTGGAGCGGCCTCTGTGACAGCTCGCGGTATAGGGAAGCCGTAGTCGGGCTCCTCGCCACAACTACAGATCGCACGTATGCACGCTGTTCCTGGACCATGGGATTAGTCATAGCACCTTCAAAACTCACATTTATGAAGTCAGGTCCCCAAACTTGCGCTCCATAAGAAAACACCGGTACAACTAGTGTATTGTAGAGAGACATACATAGCTTGGGGGTGGTAAGTTTCTTATCTCGACACAGGGTGCTGAGTCCAAACGTGGCCCGCCTCCCTGCTGTGAGTAGTTGCTTGGTACATGCTGAAAACTGTGCTCCTGGGCCATAGTGCAACCCGAGGTACCAAGCCGTCTCGTTGCCGGTCAGCACCCGCAACCCCACCCCACCTAACCGGTACTCAGCTTCCATAAGCCGCTTCCGCTCACGTGTAGCGCCCCAAAAATGAG
>NW_003307624.1:266946-276661 GCF_000143455.1 Volvox carteri f. nagariensis
ACCCACCCACCCAGCCACTAATTGACTTTTTAAGGGAAGATTGTATCGCGCATTGAAACTCGTGAAATATAGCATGTTGGAGGCCACGAAATGGGAACCATTACGTCTGGCGAGGATGTTGGAACGTGTGTGGGCTCACCGAAACTCAGTTACCCCCTTTGGACGCTAGTCTGGGCTGATGTGCAGTGTTTCCTGTTCTCCGTGGCTTTTAGGCGTATATTAGATATTGCCCTTGGGCCTTATGGGTAGTTTTACAGGTATGGGGTCACGCACCCCCCAACAAGCTGATACTCTGTACATACAATGTCGGGGGTCTGCCCAGGAATCGATCGAATGTATGTGACGAGAAGGAGGACCTGTGAAGCCACAGGTTTGAAGACAGCGAGTACACACATCCCACACACATGCGGGCCACCGAAGGCACCTGACCGACCGACATACACCATCCCGCGCTGGCACGCCATTCTGCCTGCTGCCATAACGACATTCTCACCTATCACGAAGGCCTCATCAATATTTACATATCGTTCCCACACGGGCTCACACGCGCGCACATGCCGTGAAACATACAAGGCCCTCATATTGGAGACCGAACAGCCCATGCCTGTCGACTGCCATTCTCGCACAAACCTCGTACCCTCCGCTCGTACCCCTCCGCAGTGAAGAGCAGTAGCCCCCCATAATGCCGATCCAAACCCCGATCCAAACCCAAATCACCGTATCTCGATTACTCCATCTCGACACATCCGTACAGCGGTACGACCTTAAAAAAACGGACCTTCGCGACCCTTGACCTCAAGCCTGGACGACGCTTTAGCCCCATACACACAACAGCATTACCGGCCCCCCATACACACAACAGCATTACCGCTCAGGCGTCACGCGCCTCCCCCCCCCAGGGGCCCTCAGGTGGTTTACCACCATCACAATCACGCAATCGCCTCCGGTGGGAAATACGTCCGGTGCACGTACAGCCCCTTGCGACGCTTGCTAAAGCGGCAAAGCCCCACAGCCTCCAGCTCCCGAGCCACCTGCTCGAAGCGACACGCCAGCGCGTCGACCGCTGCCTCGGCCTGTGGCCCGTCCAGCGCCAACACCATCTCCTGCAGGCATCACGACAACGGGGGAACACACACACACACATATGTTGGCCGGGTGGTGGTTCGATGGGTTTACATGGCGTATTTGAAAAGCTGTATGTGCAGACAGCATTTTCCCCGACCCCAGGAACAAGCGTCTAGCCTAGAGAACGGCGCCTTCCGTCCAGTAGCGATGGACCCCCCCCCCCCGAGTACACACGTCCTGCACGGTGCGGTGCACAAAGGACGCACCTGCTTGGGCGGTGCCTTCCGCTTCCTCGGCGCGTGCCGCCGGCGAGACGTCCGTGAGCGACCCATGGGACCGTCCTCTTCCGCACCGTCCTCCGCTGCGTCCGCAACATCCTCCGCTTCTTGTTGCTGCTGCTGCTGCACCTCCTGAGATGTGCACACCCAATGTGTGGCCCGGGGGAAGGGGGGTGAAGGGGGGAAAGGGGGGTGAAGGGGAGAAAGGGGGAAAGGGGGGAAAGCAGTCCACGTCAGTTCAAGCAGAGCCCAACCGCCCACCACCACCACCACCAACAACAACAACAACAACATGGCGTCCGCTGCTGTCCTGCACTACTACTATAATACTCTGCACACTGGGCCCTTTGCAGCATTGTGTGTATATTGCGGGGCATGTATACAGAGCTGTGTGTGTGTGTCGTACCTGCATGCGTCCAAGCCCGGAAGCTGCACAGAAGTCAGCCAGCCAGTCCCTCAAGTCCGCTCCCTCACGGCAACCCGCCAGCAGCTGGTAGGCAATGGCCGCATCCTCCTGACCTGGATGCAATCTGCCGTACGATATGGCGGGGAGGAGGAGCGCTGAGAGTTGAGACAGACAGACAGACAGGCAGGCATACAGGCAGACATTCCGTTCCCTCTCCCCGTCGACACATTTCACCAGGGGTAACACAACAACGTGAGTTACCCGGTAGGTGCCAACACGTCGCTTGCACGGGCTCAATCCAACCCAACCCCTCGCTTCACTCCCCTTCCTCACATGGTCACAAGTTTCATCCTGACCGTCATTCAAGCCCCATTCGTACGATACCGATCTCCAGGATCAGTACGATACAATAACATATATATGTACAGATTCGAGTATACACATACATACAGATTGACCAGGCGCAGGAGGGCCATTCAGACCCACCCTGGAGTCAGGTCCTTGAGTACGAGCTCCGGCTGTGTCAAGGCGGTGTGCAAGGCCAGGGAGGGCGCACCCACCAGCCGCCGCTGCAGCCCCGCCGCATCGCGGAACGTGAAGGCTGCCGAGCCTGAGCGCGGGGCGGGGCGGGAGGGGGGAAACAAGGGGGGGGGGGCTGTAATATAGGAATAGTGGACTAGGGAGGCGGGGGACATCGCAATGCGCTTACAATGCGGTTACAGCCAGGATCGAGGGTGACGTGTGACTGTGAGAACGAAGGTCAGGTGGCCTCAGCTTCGCTGACGACTCACGCGCTCGCGCCATCATCTACATTGCTATCGCCATTGCCAAGCAGTCGCAAGCATTGCCAAGCAAGACTATTATTAGTTCCGTACGCATGCGGTAGGGCGCTTGGCGGTAGGGCGCTTGGCGCAAGTTCATCCCATCCCATCCCCATCCCCGCTGTGCTTCAAGCAACAACAAGTCTCATTTGCCACGAGCGGCGCTGCCCTTTCCCCAGTTCGTACTACCGCGCCGTCCGTCGTACTCTGCGTTGCATGACCTAGCGCTCATTCCACTTACCTGGCAAGTGGAAGGGGCACGCGGCCAACAGCTCGCGTAACGCCGTCGCCAGGAAGTCCGCCGCACGTTCCACGAAACTGGCGGCGGCGGCCGAGGAGGTGCCGGCGGCGGCGGCCCGATCACCCGCTGCCGCCGCTGCCGCTGCCGTACCCGCCGCGGCTCTCTGCTGGATTGCCGTCAGAAGCGCCTGGTCCCGCTGGCGTTTAGCTGCAGTACGGGGGTACGAGGGATATATGGCATGTGGATAATACGGGGTTTAGCCGTTGAGGAAAGGCATGGGCCCCCATGGTGGTGGTGGTAGCGGGCAATCAGATGGTGATGCTGCGATAGAGGACGGGTGCGACTGCCGACACGGTACCCGCTGAGAGCACCTGCTGACGGTGATGATGATGATGAGGTGCCCGAGGATGGGGGGGGGGGAGGGGGAAGAGAAGTGGGTTTAGAGGGGGTGAGGAGATGCCGGGAAGTGTGTTTTGTGTCGCGCTGTGGAGCTCCTGTGGGCCCGGCTGCATGGGGGGCACACAAAACCCATGGTTGGACTCTCTATCGCTGTCACTCGCACCACACGTCCCGCCGTTCTCCGGCTCCTTTGTTCCAGAGCGCCGCTGCCCGTCGCCGCTGCGTACTGCGCCCTCTCCCAACGCAACGCGCTTCTTCGCCCTACTGACTTGCTGGCCTGGCCCCGCATTGAGATGGAGCATAAGGCCCTAATGGACAGAAACCCGAAAAGAAAGAAGGGAACGTAGACAAACAACCCAAATCGCAACAACTTCCGCCCAAATCAATACAATGGCTGGTGAGGCTATATACCACCCTGTAACAACAACAACAACAACAACAATTGCACCAGAGGAGATAAAGAAAGTTACATGACGATCACGAAACCAACACGAAACCAACAGGTGCCCCCCCGCCCCGCCCTTTCCCCCCCTTCCCCTCAGGCAGTTCATTTGCCACTCTCTCGCATATGTTCCCGGCCCCCTTTCCCCTGCCCTCCCCCCCAACACATACCCCTACACCCACATTGCGTCTGTCCAGAGGCGGGCAACTTCAACAGCGTGCCGGCGGCTGTGGAGCCGGGGGGAGCTGGAGCGGCGGCGGCGGTCCCCCGGGCCAGCGGCTTCTGCTTCTGCTTCTGCTGCTGTGCATTGTTGGGCTGCAGGCACTTGGGCGCCGGCAGGGGGTCCAAGCGGTCTAGCCTGCAGTGTGCGGTTGAGAGATAGAGGGATAGAGGGAGCGAGCGAGGGGAGTATATTGGCAACATAGGGATCAAGGAAGAGCACCACCAGCAGAGTCAGCATCAGCACCCCCACCCCCACCCGCACTCGCCTGTTCATTACGCCCCGCAGCTTCTCCCCAGTGGGCGGACTGGTGAGCCCCTGAGCCGCCAACCGCCTGCGTACTGGAGACATCTCGTCAACCTCCTCCTCCTCAACCCCCCCCCCCCCCCCACCACCACCACCACCACCACCGCCGCCGCCGCCGCCACCGCCCTTGCCGCTCCCAGCAGCAGTGGCTGGCACCACATCCTTGCGGCCGCGACCACCGCCGCCGCCGGGCTGCTGCTTCTCCTCCCGTTGTTGTTGCATGGCTCGCACCTCGCACCGACCATCCACCCCCTCCTCCTCTCCATCGCCGCCGCCCGCGGCCTCTGCACCTATGGGCCCCAGGGCTTGGTTGATCGCCCCCAGACGAAGCTCCTGGAGGGGTGGGGGCCCCGCCGTATAGAGTCAGAGAGTCAGGGAGAGCCAGAGAGACCGTAAGTCTGTAACCGTCCTTAAGAAAAAAAAGCAAAGGTTATAGAGGAGTGTGTGTGAAAAGCAGCATCTTCCCTTTTTTTCCCCTCCACGCCAACGACATTCTCCTACGCCACATCACGAACCCCCTTCCATTCCTCCCACCCGTACAACCCCCGAGGTGCCCCCGGGGGCCATGGCCGCCTCACCGCCAGCCCTTTGACAGCTCTCAGCACGGCCCCTGCGGGCAGCCAGTCGTGCCGCAAAGCCTCCCGAGCAGCATCCGTCAGGTCGTCCAACAGCACGTCCAGCTCCTGAGGCGGCGTGTGAGACATGGGTCGGGGAGGGGGTGGCAAGGCCGGGGTGGTGTGGTGGCGGGGAGGGGAGTGGGAGGGGGGAGGAAGTGGACGGTGACGCAGGAAACCCAAGGAGTTATTTGCCTACACGTCCAAGACGAACCAAAACTGCCATACAAGTCCACACACACGCGCACACGCACACACACCTTCCAGCCGCCCTCGTCCTTGGTGCGGTTTTGCTTCTTGCATGGTCATGATCATAATCATCATCATCATCATCAGGTTCCCAACCTACCCCCTGCCCCCTCCAACCCGCATACAAACCCACCACCACCGCCATCACCACTATCTGCGCCCCATCTCCATCCCCATCCTCATCTCCATCGCCCAACCCGCCCCCCACCTCCTCGGGTAGCACCCTCAGTGTGCCTCTCCCGCCGCTGCTTCCACCGCCGCCGCCACCACTCAGCGCAACGCCATTCCCCGAAGCTCCCGTACCCGTCCAGCCCAGCACGCCAGCCAGCAGAGACTCCCCCAAGGAGGGCGGGGGCCCCCCCGCCGCTCCCCCTGCGTGAGGTGCCGCCAGGGCCGCGGCGGCTGTCGGGTTCTGTTTCCAGAAGAGCGGACTGGCGGCCGCTACGTAGAGTGAGGGCAGGGTGTAGCGGTGGCCTCCGGGCAGCTGAATGGCTCCTGGGGGGGGGGGACGGTGCGGTGTTTGTGTATGTGTTTGTGTATGATGTATGTATGTGCTTGTGTATGTATGTGTTTGTGTATGATGTATGTATGTGCTTGTATATGATGTGTGGGACAGGGGGGTCAATCTTCACCCTGTGGCCGCTACCCGTCAGACCCTGCCTTCCCCGGTATTTCGGGGCACCACCCACAGGTTCCGCACCCCCCACCGGCATCCAACGGAATCTGCCGGATCAACGGCAGAGGCACAACTCCATTCCTGGTCAGCCCGCAGGTCAACTTAGGATTTATCCCAGGTCACCAACGTCCATCGAGTTGGGGCACTTTTACCTTCCACCATCGGAAGGAGTTTTCGACCCTGACAGGTCTCGATCCCGGAACCTCCGGGGGCATCGGTGTGTGCTTTACCAGTAGTGCCTGGCCTGCGTAGTATATATGTATTGTACGTGCTTGTGTTCTATGTGCTTATGTGTGTGGGTTGGGAAGTGGGCGGCAAGGAGGAGGATCATACGCAGAAGTCGAAGGACATACAAGGACACACAAGGACATACATACATACATACATACATACATACATACATACATACATACATACATACATACATACACACGCCCGATTTCCACCCGCCGGCACATAAAAAAGGATGTCACCTCCGTCGACCCCAGGCATGGCGCCCAACACCCCCAACACCCACCCCCCCGGACAGCCCCCGTCCTCCTCCTACCTGTCCTCTCCGCCAGCACCGCCAGCCAGCGCAAACCAAGCCGCCACGCCGACAGCGCAGAGAACGCATCCGTCACCCCCTCGCACACCGCCGACCGCATGACCTCCGTACACTCCAGCTGACGCACGACATCGCCCTTACCACCACCACCACCACCACCACCACCCAAACCGCCATTACGACCCCCCCCAGCGGCACCAGAAGGACACACTGAACCAGCTGCAGAAAAAGATGCGGCTGCCGTGCGAAGAATTTCAATGGGTAGCTCCGAAACCACCGCCGCCAGGCGCGCACCGTGACGCCGCCTCCGGCGCTCCAGCCAAGCTGCCTCCACCGCCGCCAACCCCTCCAACCCGCCGTCCAGAAACCCGTCATCATCCCCATCTGCATCACCTCCATCCCCATCCCCAACATCTCTGGACCTAGCGGAAGTGTACGACACTGGTGAGCCGTCGCTGCTGCCGGACTCTTCACCGTCGCTGCTGTCACCGCTGCCGTCGCCGCCGCCGCGGGGGTGGTTCTTTCGGCCGCCTGTTGGCGGAGGTGGCAGCAGCCGGCGGCGCGAGGCCGCCGCCCTCGCCGCCTCGTCCGCCCGGTGTTGTTGCAGCGGCAGCAGGGCCAGCGGCGCCAGCGGCTCCCTCCGGAAGTGCTGCTCGTTGGCCTCCAGGAGGGCCGCCTGCCCAGGTGGGTGAGTAAGAACATACATCGGTAGGTGGGTGGGTAGGCAGGCAGGTATGTGGGTAGGTAGGTAGGTAGGCAGGTAGGTTGGTCGGGGGTAAAAAGACAGCAGGGCGCAAGGCGTGAGGTGGTGCTGTGTGAATTGGGCCTCGCGCAGAGGCAACTGGTGCACCTGAAGAGCATATGCTGACGGAGAAGGAGAAAGGGGGAATGCATCGCCTGCTCCTCCGAGTACGAAAGAGTATCTTGATTCTCCTCTCTCTATACCTACACACCTCTCTCTCTTTCTCCACCCTTTATTATCATCTAGGGTTTCTATTATCATCTCAATCACGCACCTGCAGACAGGCCAGGGAGGGCTCCAGCAGGCGGCACTGCACCAGCAGATCCCGCATGGTACTCCCGTCCAGCAGCAGGGGGGGAGGGGGAGAGGACGGGCTCAGCAGCACGTCTGAAAATAGAGAGGAGGGAATGGGGGGCGAAGGGAGGAGGATAAGACAAACAACTGAGAGAGGGGGAGGGAGGGCAAAGACGAACCACGAACCCGAGTGAAGCTGCTGTCAAGGAAAGAATGTACAAGAAGCAGAACTGACCGATAGGCGTTTCTTGAAGGCGGCGAATGGAGGAAGGAGAGAGAGGGAAAGTGGGTCACTGTGCACACAAAGAAGCTCGGGTTAGAAATGCCGAAACTTAATTCCCAGTTTCCCTGGTTCTGGCTTCCCACCACTCTTCCTCAATCAGTTCTATCGGGAGATAAAAAGTTTGAAGGCCGGATACATCCGCTTTCTCGAGCCAACTGTCCGAAGCTCTAGAATGTCTCGCTGAATACAGAATCCTAAAGCTCATCTTCCTGTTCCCCTTTAATAAGCCTCCTGCGCGCGCGAGACAGAAAGTTAGGTAGGTAGGTGGGTAGGTGCAGAGAGAGGAGAATCAAGATGCTCTCTCTCTCTCTCTCTCTCTCTCTCTCTCTCTCTCTCTCTTTCCCCTCTTCCCACAAATCCAGCTTCCCCCCTCTTTCCCCTCTTCCCACCTAAGCCGCGCCTACCCTACCCTACCCCCTACCCCCCCTACCCTGGAAAAGGCGGTGCAGCTGCAGGGGGTGCGGAGACAGCTCCGCCACCGCCAGTTGGAGCATGGAGGCCAAGTCAGCGGGGAGCTTACTGCCGTACAGTGCGGCAGGAGACGACAGGCCTGCCAAAAGTAGAGGACAAGACGCAGGAGTATCGGCGGGCGTCGTACTACAACAACATCAACACAAAAACTACTACAGCTTGTAGTACTACTACTAGTACTAGTACTACTGCTTGTAGTACTACTACCAGTAGTGGTAGTAGGAAGTGGAGGGGGCCGCATCGGCACAGCACCGCCGGAAGAGAAAGAGCGAAAATAGATTTCCTATCCACTACCACCACTACCTTGCTTGTCCTCCCCACACCCACCCGCACAAACAACCCTTTCCCCTCTCCCATCCCTACCACTTCACTTCCCTCCCCCCCTCCACCCCCCTACCAAAACACACACACCAACACAGACACACCACCCACTCCTCCTCCTTACCCAGCACCAGCACCACCGGCAGGCGGTGCCTCTCCGCGTGCAGTGCCGCCAGCAGAGCCCGCAGGGCCCCCGGGTCCACCACCCGACCAGCCCCCTCCAACAGCAAGACCACGTGCCGCTGGCGGTTTCGGGAGTGTACGGCGGGCAGCGGCCTCCCGAACGACACGGGCCTTTGGCTTCGGCGCGGCGGCCGCCGCGTGGCCTGAGTACCCCGGGGTGGGTGGGTGTGGGGGGGGGGGGATGCGTGAGGAGGGTAGGGGGAAGGGGGTGTCAGGGAGCGCGCACGCGCGCGCGCGTGTGTGTGTGTGGACATATTACATGGCGCAAAAGGAAGCAAAGGAGCATCTGGGCCGACGGCGTCAAAAGCACACCAGCTGCCGTACAAAACTCTGAAGCAATGACGCAAGGGGGAGATGCGGGGAGGAGAGCGATAGGGGAGAAGACGAACCACGAACGAGTGAAGCTGCTGTCAGGGCAAGACTGCTGAGGGGGAGAGATGGGGGAGGGAAGCGATAGGGGACGGGGAAGCTTGATGATACATTTTGTGCAAGAAGCAAGCATCAACTCCCTGCAAGAGGGGTGCGGTGCGGTGCGGTACAAGGAGACAGGGGGAGCGGATGTGGGAGGGAGGTGGGGAGAAGACGGAACACGAAGGAACGTGTGAAGGTGATGCCGAGGAGGATCGACTGATGTAGCGCCACAAGTATGTAAAAAAACCAGCTAAAAATTAGGTGCGGGAGGAATGGGGTTTCCCGCCTTAAAAGGGACCGAGGGGTCACTCTCCGCACTCACTCTCCGCACTCACTCTCCGCACTCACTCTCCGCACTCACTCTCCGCACTCACTCTCCGCACTCACTCTCCGCACTCACTCTCCGCACTCACTCTCCGCACTCACTCTCCGCACTCACTCTCCGCACTCACTCTCCGCACTCACTCTCCGCACTCACTCTCCGCACTCACTCTCCGCACTCACTCTCCGCACTCACTCTCCGCACTCACTCTCCGCACTCACTCTCCGCACTCACTCTCCGCACTCACTCTCCGCACTCACTCTCCGCACTCACTCTCCGCACTCACTCTCCGCACTCACTCTCCGCAGAAAACACACCTCGGGGCATCGCGTCGCATGGCACGTGCTACTGACACTGCCCCTGCGCCGCTGTCACGCAGTCCCAAAAACCTAATCTCCCCCACCCACCAACTTCTCCCCCCTCA
>NW_003307624.1:276711-277543 GCF_000143455.1 Volvox carteri f. nagariensis
CCTCCGCCGCGGCGGCCGCCGCGTGACNTGAGTACGCCGGGGTGGGTGGGTGTGGGGGGGGGGGGATGCGTGAGGAGGGTAGGGGGAAGGGGGTGTCAGGGAGCGCGCACGCGCGCGCGCGTGTGTGTGTGTGGACATATTACATGGCGCAAAAGGAAGCAAAGGAGCATCTGGGCCGACGGCGTCAAAAGCACACCAGCTGCCGTACAAAACTCTGAAGCAATGACGCAAGGGGGAGATGCGGGGAGGAGAGCGATAGGGGAGAAGACGAACCACGAACGAGTGAAGCTGCTGTCAGGGCAAGACTGCTGAGGGGGAGAGATGGGGGAGGGAAGCGATAGGGGACGGGGAAGCTTGATGATACATTTTGTGCAAGAAGCAAGCATCAACTCCCTGCAAGAGGGGTGCGGTGCGGTGCGGTACAAGGAGACAGGGGGAGCGGATGTGGGAGGGAGGTGGGGAGAAGACGGAACACGAAGGAACGTGTGAAGGTGATGCCGAGGAGGATCGACTGATGTAGCGCCACAAGTATGTAAAAAAACCAGCTAAAAATTAGGTGCGGGAGGAATGGGGTTTCCCGCCTTAAAAGGGACCGAGGGGTCACTCTCCGCACTCACTCTCCGCACTCACTCTCCGCACTCACTCTCCGCACTCACTCTCCGCACTCACTCTCCGCACTCACTCTCCGCACTCACTCTCCGCACTCACTCTCCGCACTCACTCTCCGCACTCACTCTCCGCACTCACTCTCCGCACTCACTCTCCGCACTCACTCTCCGCACTCACTCTCCGCACTCACTCTCCGCACTCACTCTCCGCACTCACTCTCCGC